>NC_068408.1:6718824-6786324 GCF_023724105.1 Carassius gibelio | reverse complement strand
AGCACTATTCTGTCTTGTTTTGTAGTATAATTTTTGCATGTAGTGCGTTCACAATGGAAAAGCAACAACAACAAAACAGATAAGGCATTTAAACAACCAAAAAGCTAGTGTGGAATGTTGGACACTTCATACACTCCACATGTAGTGGAGGGAGAGGGGCTGTCAGATTCCAATAATAAATAAATTAAAAATCCTTATAAAATTCAGACACTATACACTGTTGAGTACATAGTGTATAAGTGCATAGTGTGTAGTGCGTCATTTGGGATTTAGCTATTGTTAGTCTGTTCATTTGGATAAGTAATAGTAGTTTACGTATGGTAGTTCACCTACGCAAGTTGCAGTTGTAAGGCATCTATCATGTCTGTAACACAATGTGGGACTGTAAACTCAAATTTTGATGTATAAAGACTGAAATAGTATTTTCTTTTAATACATACTCCAATAAGCTTTGTTTTCTTTATGACTTTGAATTTTTTTTATTTTAACATATATAATAAATGTGTCTAGTTAAGCTATTGGCTGGGTTTCAGAACTGGGTTTCTGTTCCTCAGAAAGGCAGAACGTGAAAAGGAAAGGTTTATGAAAATGGTTTGGAAGTTGGAAAATGGTTTGTAGTATAGCCTACACTGAGAATGACATGTTTTCATGGACCTCATTATGTATTACACTCTAGAGAACCACAAAAGGTATTAATACATTGCTCTTCATGTTGTATGTTGAATTTGCATAACGTTTTTCAGTCGTGATTGTTTTTTTAGTGGGTAGTCCTACTGCTCTCAGTGTTATTGGATGCATTAGATGTTATTGCAAAGTTCTGCCAGCAGGGTCTCTATTGAGTGAAATGTTTGGATTTGTTTAAGTGCTGTGTCCTAGATCTTTACCCAGAAATATTTTATGTTCTAATTCTTTTAAATTATGCTCGTGCATACAGTTCTTGACCTCATATTACTCAAGATGTCTTTAAATAGACATTTAAATGAACTGCAACATAGCTGAAATTAAATGAAAAATAGTGAAACTAAACAATTTTTCAGTGCATGCTATTCTATAGAAAAAAATATTGTTTTCTTAATTTCATCAAAATATAGTTACCTGTTTTGCCTTTTGAAACGACTTTCCTCTCCAGTGACCTTCACCAAGCCCACAGTAGATAATATAAAATCCTAAATGATCCACTCATTCAGTGCCTCAAATTCTTATCCTTGTTTCGTGGATTTTTTTTCTCCCCAGATTCTCTATAATTTCTCCCTAGTCATCCGTTTGTTTTCTTTCTATTTTTCTCAGCATGTTCAACAGGTGTTAACCATCAGGAATGTGTGACCGGATGCTGCAGTAGATCTTGAAGCTGTACTAGATCAAACTCACCAGTGGTCAGAGGTCAGAGGGCCCTTCTGAGCACTAAAACACCTAAAGCACAGCTCTTTTATCAGAGACATGGACCTTGGCATGTTTACTCCGGGTCAGTACTGCAGTGAACAACAGAGCAGACTGACATAACATAACGAACCCACACTATACATGTTGGGACTACTGGAAATAGGGTATGCTTGTTGTGTTTATGTTTTTTTATGAGAAGAATCTAGAGCATGTGGGCTTGAGTTTCAGAGGTGATGTTGTTTTTGAGTCAAAGTTAAAGAGTAGTTTTACCAGGAACCATCATGCAGTGATTTATGGAAGCCCCTATAGCAGTCTACATCTATCTTTAGGAAGCTGGACATTTACGAGAACAGTTTTGTTTGAGGGAATCAGTATTTTGGTGGGACAGCTGACCGCAGCTGACCTACTGCTCACACATTAACTATCCATAATGCCACAGTGTCATGCCTGACATACCTGCCTGAGGTCTACACACACACATTTGCTGAATAGTTTAAATGAATGCATACCATTGACTGCTAATGTTTTTATATTTAGAATATTTGTAAAAACAATTAGCAAAATGTCTAATTATTTTTAGAGTGCCCTTTTCTCATACCCAAAGTGCTATATATATATATATATATATAGAGAGAGAGAGAGAGAGAGAGAGAGAGAATAAATACTGTACTGTTGTAAGCAACTCCAGAACAACATGTTGGTACAGGTCTAGAATAGCTGATATACACCCAAGAGCCCAATCAGTTTGAGGAATCATGTGGATTATTTAGAACATAGACACTCAAGAAAATAACATCTGATTTATAAACTTGAAATTGCTCCTCTTGGAATATTGGACCAGTTTGCCCAGATCCCATCTGAATGGGCTTATTTTTAAACAATAGTATCGACACTGCTAAACCTCAGCCTTTACATTGATTTAATGCAGATGATAATACCACAAAAATTTTGAAGAATCAGCAAAAACACTAAACAAAAATGATTACTGGATACAATGTTTTATCAGCTGTTTGGAGTCTCATTATGACGGCACCCATTCACTGCAGAAGATCCAGTGGTGTGCAGCTACATTTCTTCAAATTTGTTCCATTGAAAAAAACAATCTCATCTACATTTTGCATTACCTGAGGGTTTCAGCAAATGTTCATTTTTTGATCGAACTGTTCCTTTAATATAAGCACTTTAACAACAATATAAACT
The DNA here is from genome assembly GCF_023724105.1 of Carassius gibelio. Taxonomy (NCBI): domain Eukaryota; kingdom Metazoa; phylum Chordata; class Actinopteri; order Cypriniformes; family Cyprinidae; genus Carassius; species Carassius gibelio. Next base: position 6,783,744 of record NC_068408.1, on the reverse strand, counting down.
ACACATTTTTGCATTTTAATCCATTAAAGTTCTTCCTTTAGTCTATACAAAAATGAATAGAGTTTGTGATAAAACAGCCCTTATCCATTGCAGTGCCTGCACAAGATGTCCTCAGTAAGGATTAAACTTTCGTTAACTTCCACGTTTTTCCACCCCTGAAAAGTACACAGCAGCTAATGCTCTCTGACAGCCTTCCCGCCTCTCTGCTAACTAGACATCTGCCCGCTGACCTTTCTCCAACGATTCCTTTCCCACTTGAGTGATAGACACGCATCGACACAAACACACATTTTTCATAAACACTGAAGCTCACACAGAGGAAGGGAAAGAGATGTAGACAGATATTCTGTTGTTCCACTGCAGCTACAATTAGATCAGATTATCTGAGGAATGGTTGTGAATGTGGTCTATGCCGCTCTGTTGCTGAAGTAGGGGGATCTGTTTGCTGTCTTTAGGTTCCTGCCAGGAAGAGGGTCCCACCGCAGTGTTACAGAGCACAGCCGCACCATGTAAGGTCTGTTACGCGCCGCTCACACACGTGTAAACACACAGCATCGCTCTGCACCACATATATCATAGCCTGGCCTGAGAGTGCAAATTAAATGCCAAAGTTGACAAAGCTATCTGTCTATCTATCTATCGTTCTAACTGTCTTGGTCTCCATTCTCACCGGCAGGTTTAAAGGATCTGATAAAGTGACCCAGTCTAGTGAGAAGACATTTGGACTTAACCAGGCTTAACCTGAGATAAGAAAGGAGCACTCGCACACACTGTCTGGCTATCATCGGAGAAGCTTTTTGTTGGACTCTTGAGGAACAGGTCAAGAAGGAAAGGCCATATTTGAGACAGGGAAAGGTCTCCAAAGCCGAGACCAATAAATTCCACCAGATGTGGGCAGTCTGTGAGAGGAAATCTGACGGTCTGACATAGCAGAAGATCTTTTAGCTTTGTCCCTGCATTGTTGATGGCAATGACAGCACTGAGAGTAAATGAACGAGTCAGATACCGAGTCAAAGTTCTGGTTGTAAACTCTAAATACTAAATATTTCTCTAAAAAAAAAAAAAAAAATTGGTATTAAAAGTTATCTAAACAGTCCTTTTAAAATGGTAGAGAAATGAAAACGTTATAGTTTTAAGAGAGAGATTAGATAATCATCCCATTTGAATAGTCCATTTGATGGCATTCAATCACTCCCTATTTTCCACAAAGAATGAGGTCTAATAAGATTCCTCTACAAGACACCTGAGTAAGTGGAAATAATCCCCCTTTGAGAACAGCGTGTAAAAACACTCCTCTAAAAATATAACATGCCTAACCTGAGGGGAGACAACAGCGTGAGAAACAGAGAGAATAAGTGAGAAGCCGACACACACACATACACGGAGATGAAAGTAGAAGTCAGCTGAGTTTATATCAACCAGAATCTCCTCATTTAGAGAATGTGAGCACGGGCCGTGTGAAGTGACAGTTGATAAAATATAAGCAGACAGAGAGACCGTCATTAGAGTGAGTTTGACTCCCTCACACAGGCTTTGAGCCGACTGCTGTGACATTTCTCGAGCCTTGTTTTGTAAAGATGCATCTGGAAGCTGCTGAGAAGAGCGTCCCCACCGCTACACTCAGAAAATTGACTCCTCCGTTTAGAAACAGAAATGTTTGCATAATAAATCAGCACAGGAAGCTTACAATATGGCAGTCTAAAACTGCTTTTACATTCTCTGGAGAAAATATGAGTGGTGGATACTTGTGCTCGATGCTGGAGTTTTTGCTAATCCATTGCCAAGGTGTTCTTTGCAACTGTATTTACTAACAGCGGCGATTTACAAATTGTCCTGTACATACAAGCATAGATTGGTCTGTATAGACGGTTAACAGAAGATAATTTGCTTTATGGCCTTGAGTCATGCCTGTAAACACAGCAACTGATAGGAATAGTAAATATAAATCCTTTAAGGTCTTAAGGGATTTAATTTTTATTCTCAGCTATTTTGGGTACTCAACTCCTGCTGCTTTCATCCTCTCGAGTATTCATCCAAAAACTCTCTAGATCAGTTTGTTCTTTCATTTAACAGGAATTATGTCTTGTTCTCCACTGGAGTCTGCATAATACCCTTTTTTAGCTGTTTTTCACAACCTAAGAGATATTTTTAACAGCATAACTCACAATGCCAGTTAATATGCCAATAATGTGACAAACGGATAATTGCAACCTGCAGTTCTATTCATACAGTATACTTCAATTCAATTCAATTGCATTACATTTTAACTGTAAAAATGTAATATCCATTTTACTATGGAAATATAATAGTAATTTTTACTATGCAAGTTTACTGTTTACAATTTTTACTAATGTGAATGTATAATTAATCTAAATCAATTATTTAGCACTCCTTTCGGGACTACTGTGTGAACATATTCTGATATTGCAGGAACTTACCACAATGCAAGCAATAAAGATATTACAACAACAATTTCTTCAGCAATTTCTGTACACTTTTTTTTATTTGGACGTTTAGATAAGTAGAAACACGTCTCCTCGCTAAACTGCCCAAATTGAGTTATTGTTCATGACTGTAGCACATGCTGTATGTATCAGCAATAATAATGGTGTTCCATGCCTTAGTAAGCACCACCAATAACACATTGATCAAGTCTGATGTATTGACCATATCTTCTTACTGACTTCCTGTTTCCCAGATTTCAGAGCACAGTGGCAGAAGTGATCAATGACGGACAGAACGTCCTCTGGTCCTGCAGCTCAGAGACATCTGATTGGGTTTCACTGAGAGAGAGACTGTATAACAGGAATGGGATGAGTAATGTCTGTGCCAGCACCACCCACCAGCCCCACCTCACCCAGCCTGTAATCCAATCGCTCCCTCAGGTGCACAGCAGTCCTGTGCTAATCACTGTGTCATCATTCGCACAGCAGGAGAGCCAGAGAATGAGCTCCTATCACATCTCTCTGATCACACAAGGATAACAGATTTTAAATCCTGCTTAACTGATAATGATAGCATAACACATTAAAAACAATTAAGTAGTGATTAGATAAAAAATAAGGTGAATGCACAGCCATAAAATCATATTGTTTCTTGTTATGATCCCACTTTGATGTTCAGTCTGAAAAGCTTTAACATTTTAGGTTTTACAGTAGTTTTTATCATGGATAGGCCAGAACCCTCTTAACCAAGAGAACTCTTAACATGCAGCTTTGAGTGGTTCATTGTGTTTTATTTGACTTTATATTGAATATAGCATTAATATAGAATGCACATTCACAGGTACATTTATCTGCATTTAGAGTGGCTTAGCTCTGAACTATTTATTTAAAATCTATGTATAGCTACTGTGCTGTATAGGGCTTCTTTTTTAGATTACAAAAAAATTCTGTGCATAGGGTGCCTTTCAAAGAAAAACAATAGATTGTTAGTCACTCTCTCTCTTTATCCCTGCATCTGAATTATAGCTCCTCTCCCTCGAATGTGAAGAGGGATGATGCTTTCATATCATGGATGGATGGGCATGAATGCACAATAGTCTACTGTAGCTATGTCTCTCAGAGTGCTTGTAGAAATAAATAATGCTGCTAATACCGAAAATATTTATTCAGCTCACGGGATAATATAATGTGAAAAACTGTTTTTTCTTTATAGATTGAATAACTGATCTAAGATGCCTAAATATTTCAGGATGTGATTCACGTGTCAGGTTGCACAAAATGACGTCATCCATTCATCACATGACTTGGATGAAGAGCCAGGTTGAGGGACTGCCATGGGGTGCTTTAGCATTATTTGAGCGTAAAATAGAAATCATTATTACTTTATTTTATATGTGATTGCAGGCTTAAAGCATACTAATTCAGACTCGCGTTGATTAATGATGGGAAGTCTGGTACATTTAAGCGAATCGGTTCTTTCGAACAGTTCGTTTCAGAGAACATGTTCAATACAATTCTTAAAGGGACACTAAGTAGGAATTACTCCCATCTAGTGGTGAAATTGTATTTTGCATTCAAACTAATTTTGCTCTCCAGCGCCTCGCTTTTTCAAATGCGCGTTGCATCTACGGTAGGCGATATGTACCAAAAAGCTTTGACAGGATGTCTTCTAATAGCACTTCGTCGAGTTTTCCTTCAGGTGAACAGGTGTGTTATTTCAAACAAACTGCAACATGACCATAAACAAACGAATGTTACAGTATGAATTACTGACTGTGGAAAACATGAAATATTGTAATTAGTAGTTATGTCTAATTTATTCGTTATATTTTCTGAATTATATGCATTGTTAGATATAAAAAAAATATTATAATATAGATTGTAACACTGACTTACCTGTCGAGAAGAAAACTGGCCACTTCAGCGTCTCTTTTGAAATCTTTATCAAGCATTAGCTCTTTCCACCTAGAAAAAGCTTCCCCGACATTAACTCTTGTTTTCTGTAATCTACGGTCACGTTTCCTTTTACGTTCTATTTTTTACTGTTTTGGCGACTATGTTTTCTTCTCCTGTGGCGCGGCATATGTATGGTCCATAATAAGAATGCAATCCAGACTTTTAAACTTGCCGGTGCAGTTTCAAGCGCCTCTCACTGCTCTGCACCTGCGTTTCTGGCTCTGACCGAAAACGCGCTGTGGAAACGCGTTGGCTTAGTACTTTTTGTCCCTCTCTGCTATTATAGTTTTGCAAGATGGCGGAACTACATGGAAGCCTCCGTCGACCTACCCGTCCCATGTATATAAAGATAATAAATTCTTCATTTACAAGGATTAGTTTAAACATTGGCATAGGTATTTGTACACCATTGAGGGCATATTTATGAATAAAAATATTGATTTTAGATAATAAAATACCTAAAAAGTTACTTATTGTCCCTTTAAAGCTGCGGTAGGTAACTTTTGACGCTCTAGCAGTTAATAAACAGAACTGCTTGCGTCTTGCGGAAGAACATCGTAGCCGGAACTACTTCTCTCTGTTTATGTCTATGAAGAATCACAAAGGTACTGGGTTACTCCGCCGCGGTACCCCCGAAGCAATCCAAAATAGTCAGAATATAAACATTTATTATAGGTGCACCCTAGTGATTCAGGACAAGCTAAAAACACTGTTTGGAAAATGGATTCATGGTGTACTCGCTTATTATATACATTTTTCTACATTTTGAACACAAACAAAATTACAGACCGCAGCTTTGATTGGTTGTTTCTTACCGGGAGCGGATGCATTTCTGCAAATGGCAATAGGACCACTGGGAGGAGCCAGAGGAGCTTGATTTTTTCACAGATTATCTGTCTCATATTCTACTGTCAGGACATAATGACAGGTTTAACAAATATGTAAAAAATATATTTTAACAAAAGTTACCTTATTCCGGCAGCTTTAATATCATCACGTCGTACCGTGACATTCCGGCTTAGAATTCAAAGCCACATAGGAAGGTTATGAAAGACCCTTTTCCAAAATGTGTTCATTATTAGGATTTTACTGTAATTTATCTTGTCTATGTTAATTTTGTTGCAGCCACCAAATCACTTCATAAAACATATAAACAAAAGTTTTGTTGCTCTTAACAATACTAAAATTAATTAGCTAAAAGGTTTTGCATTTAAGAATTCTAAATCTAGTTTATATTTATAGTGTTCCTGTTGCTCAAGTGGTAGAGCATTGCGTTAGCAGCGCAAGGTTGTGGGTTCGATTCCCAGGGAACACATTAGGTAAAAAATGTTAGCCTGAATGCACTGTCGCTTAAAATAAAAGCCTTTGCTAAATGCATAAATTTAATTTAATATGTGTGTTGATGCGACTCACTGGCTAAGCCTAACTAATTTTTCGCCAAGCACTCTCAAATCCTTGGTTCAATAGAGATCTGCTCAGTAAGACAGATCTCGGTTCAGTAAGTCGGTAACTGCCCGGACAGATTCAATTCTAATTTAAAGATCAACCGATTCATTAAAGTGAATACGACTCTTTCCAATAATGATTCGTTTACATATACTGCAAGATTGTCATAGCAGTAAGAACGCTTGTGGATTGTGACAAAAAAAGAAAAGAAAAGCTTATGGATTGTGACGGTACAGTTCATATTTTGTTTTCACGATTATGATTCCAGTATAACTGCATTCATACCACCTCGCCGCTTTAAAATGTCCACGTAACCATACCTTATCGTGGTATATCATGTAGAATACAGAGTTTCCAATGCGGCTTTTCATCCCCCCACTTTAGCCCCCCCAAGCACAGATGTGAAACTCCGCCTATCCTGAAGACCCCGTCTATGAGTAGACAGTCTGTACCCGGTATGGTGTGTGTTTTTGCACAGGGGTGATTAGGACAGAAGTGACCGACAGCGACTCCCGTTTCCGACTGTAAACACGTGAATAGATCAGCTGTTTTACACTGGAGCTTCACAACCAGAGCTCGTCTGGGCGCGTGATACAGTTTGAGAGCGCGCCTGGTTGATTTCGAGGGGATTAAAGTTTTTTTTTTACTACCTCAGAATGAGCGACCTAGAGGAAGACTTTGCCAAGATTTTAATCCTGAAGGAGGAGAGGATACGAGATTTGGAAAGACGTTTGTTGGAGCGAGAAGTCGAAATCAGCGAGCTGAAGAGAAAGCTGCACAAATGCCAGTCCGTTTTACCGAGCGCGCAGATCGGACCCCGGACGCACCGCGCGCAGGGAATATCAGCCGAACCGCAAACACACCAGGATTTATCAAACCAAAGCCTTGGGAGAGTTGCCAAATCTGACAGGTGAGATTTTAACATTCGCAACTGAGGAATGGTTTTGCACAAGTCTTAAGGACTTTTAATTAGTTTGACACTTCGTTGGCATTATTTGATTTGGTTCCATCTTCATTAAGTTTATTTGAGGTGGAGGATTGAGGACATGAATGAAGAAACTCTCACGATGACAGAGCATCTTTGTGAAGCTTCAGAGAGAAAGGAAGAGGTGGGGGAGATAGAGTGTATCATTGATCTAAACCATCATCATCATCATCAGCTCCCAGAGGGCTCCGAGCACAGGAAGCTTCGTGCATTATCGGCTTTTAGGGTTTAAACGTGTAGCGCCCAAGAGCCTGTCTCAGGATATTTGATATGCCATTAGAAAGTGCTTTGTTTGACCATATGCTTCCCCTCCCATCAGCCCTATCCCTATCCATGAGCATCTTTGTAGAAGGTCTGACTGAACACTCTGGGTAGCAAAATCTAAGTCAGAATTGTACTTCACTTATTGCTTTTGGGGTTTCAGTGGTTATTTTGAAAAATATATGTATACAGTGCCTTCCATAAGTATTGGAACAGTAAAGACAAAATTGTTCTGTTTGCTGTGGAGTCAAGAAATCTGTAAATATGAAATGTCACATTTTATTATTGGGTAATTCAACAAAGATGTTTTACCAGCTAAGAAGATCAGCACTTTTCGAGTTTCATCTCCCTGTGTGATGTGAGCATAAGTATTGGAACAGTTGTCTCACAGGTCTTTCTAAGTGTTCAGCTGTGTCCTGTTGCATTAATTCTTCAGATATTAAAAACAGGGAATGTATCGTATCCGTTATATCCATTGCTTCTGCATTCCTGCATTCAATGATGAAACACACAAACCAGGATGAAGACGAGGAAGCCGACTCTGAAAGAAAAGCAAGCAATTTGGATGCTAAACGAAAAGAGGAAGTCAATAAGAACTATAAGAAGAACAAAGGGCATGGAGAAATCAAGAGTTTGGAAACTACCGGTGACAACAGCAACCAACAATGACCTGAACGGCTGAGAAAAACAACAGTGGTTGATAACAGACAAATCATAAAAGCTGTCAAAATTAACCCTAAAATACATGTGTGTAAAATCAGCAACAACCTCCAGAAAGCTGGGGTGATTCTGTCAATCTACAGTCCGCAGGATAATTTGACAGTTGACAGCTGTCGTTTTTATTTGTTAAAACATGTATGTGTTGAAAGACCTAATAATAAAATGTGGCATTCTGTAGTTTTGTCACATATTCATCTTTTAATCATATTTGCAAATGTCTTGACTCCACAGCAGAGAAAGCAACTTTGTCTTTACTGTTCTGTTACTTATGGAGGGCACTGTATATCATTTCTTGAATGCATCTGTATTTACAGCTTAGTATTCAGTCAGTGCATTTGCATTAATCAAATGTCATCACAGTATATACAGAAATCCAGGCTTTGTCGAGTTACAAATTGAGTTTGGGCTGAATCTCAAGACTCTGTGGGAAATATATTAGCATCACCTCACATTTGATTTGCATGCAGCATTGCCCACAAGAGGGCAGAAGCTCTTTTGTTGTTGTTTTCCTCCATCACTTAAGGGCCATCACATCACTAATAACCTAAATATCCTAATAGTCTTCATAATTGCGTTTTTAGGAATGCTTACCCTTGGAGCACATAGCATGTGCAATTATGTATTTGTGTTGTTGTGAAGTTAGTATGAAGACAGATGTGCTGGCCTAATGACTCCTACTGTAATGATTTCATTATAGAAGAAGCAGAGGGATAAAAGCTATTTGTAGCTTAATGAGTGCTGAGACCATGCTGATAAACAAACTTTGCCTTATGATGCATCATCTGACTCTCGGTTTTTCCACTAATGACAATAATTACAATGAGAATCCTACTTTTAGCACTGTGTTAGTGATGGAGAAATACTGTTTCACAACTTATAATCCAAAGCACAAGTTAACGATACTTTCTTTAATTTAAATTAAGCTTAACATGTATTTTCAGAGGAGAATTCCCAGTGAACGTTGTTACTTAATTAAGGAATAGTCACAATTTTGTCTTCTCAAGATTTGTGCTGGAATTATCGTTGAAAGTGAGATCTTGTCATCTAAAAAAAGAGCTGGTGCACTTGTAGGGGTCCCAAAGAGACAAAATGGCAAAAGAGCAGCCACACTAGTCATGTTACAACAGATCCACTTTCTATCGATCCACAGAGGAAGAACCCTGCAGGAAGAGTTTATAGAGGTGAAATTTAAAGCCTGTTTCTGGGAGAGGTCCTTTCAAGGACAGTGACAGTGAGAAAGTGATGGAAATGAACAGCTGAAAGAAGAAGTACTCTTGCATTCCTCATTTTTATTTTGAGGCATTGTTTGGATGAATTGTTCTTTGTGTTATTTTTGTCTTTTATAACTATCCCAAGAATGGTAGACATCTTAGTGCTGTTGTGGGCCTTTGAGATCTTTCACGAGCCGTTTCAGTTTCAGATAAGGGTTTGTTTCTCTCATGCTTGCCTTCTCATACTGTCACTGCTTTTCTTTAAGTTCTGTCCACACTAGTTTTGAATTTATTATTCAGCTAAAGCTGAAAAAGAGAACATTGCAGGCTCAAAAAATTCATCCAGAGCAGAGTTAGATTCCCAATGGTGTGTAGGTAGTCTTCTGTTTTTTTTTTGTGAGAGTATTATCACTCAGTTTATAGGCTATATAAAGAATAGATAGAGTTGTCCATGCACAGATATCATTGTTCTTAGGCAGGGCTGTTAAGTATAACAGATACATTTGTCCTGCTAGTCACTATAGTAGCCCTAACATCAATTCATTATTCCTGTGTCTTTCATAGTCTGACACCAGAGGGCGCCTTATGTTCTTTCATAAATTTAAAAACAAAATCTTGCATGGTGTGTCTCTATTAGTTCTCCACAGTGGAGGTAAGTCATATTTAAGCAGTCGGTGATTATTAGAGGTGTCTAATATTCAAGTCTTGGCAATTGATCGATTCCAGTCATTACTGCCCATTGATAAAATAAAAACATGCTTCAAACATGCTTTTTTTTTAACCATTTTGGGTTCTTTAAAGAAGCTGTGTACAGTGTACACTGTGTACACTAACCACTTTTGAATAAAATTGTATTCATGTAAAAAACTTTTTCCATCTGTTGTCCATTAGAAAGATTCCATGGATGTTACAGCTTCTACGTTATACTAATAAATGACCTTTTTAGGAATGCAGTACATGTAACATAGTAAATATCACAATGTAGTCACATTATTTAGGTTAAGTTGTCCTAATGAAAACCAGAAAACCTTTTTGTAAACAGTAAATCTATGGTTCTTCAACATTTTAAAATTATTCTTTGGCCAACAAAAATTATACCATAAATAACTATATATATATGTTAGCACGTGTAACATCTTGGTCTTGTCCTCAGAAAGCCTTTATTCCTTCAGTTTAGTTGACTTTTGCATTAATGTTTGGTAGTATGTTAGTTTTTTTAACCAACAGTTGCAGTACAAAAAAAAAAAAAAGGAATTTTAGGATTTAGTTTGGAATTTTAGTTTGGAATTTATTTGACTTCCATGACTTCATATCTCCAGGTTTAAGGATAATTCAGCTTTTAACTGCTGTAAGGCAAGGCAGGTTTATTCATATAGCACACTTCATACACAAACGTATAATTCAAAGTGCTTTACATAAAAGGAAGTAAAATAATCATAAAAAATAATCACAACAATAAAACAAGGAACATATATTTTTTAAATGATTTATCTGTAGGTGTTTTAAACCAACATGTAACGCCACTGCTAGAAAACTGGGTATGGTATTTTACATAGCTCTGGATAAATGTAAAGTTTTTGTCTCAAAAGTTGAACAGTTATATCAACCATACTGACTGTCCAGGGAATATCGCGGTCTTCTGTGAGGCGCGCGAGCGAGCTCCACTCATTCATCACGTCACTGCCCACGAGCGACGCGCCCTCACACGGATGCGCTGCTGTCAGCGCCGCTCTGTGGGATTGAGCGCTCCCTCTTTCCTTTTTCTTTTTTTTACACGTATACACTGCGAGACCTTTCCCCTCTCCACAGGTTCTCCTCGTTTTATAGGTCCTTTTAGTCTAGAATAGAAGCTGGTTTAGTGCACGGTGTTTCTTCTCTAAGTAAACTTGCTAAAAGTGCAGGTCTGGGAGATTTTATTCGACTCGGAAGGGGTGATGATGGGGACTTTACGCGACCTCCAGTACGCGCTTCAGGAGAAAATCGAAGAACTGAGACAGAGAGACGCGCTCATTGACGAACTGGAGCTCGAACTGGACCAGAAAGACGAACTCATTCAAAAACTGCAGAACGAACTGGATAAGTACCGCTCCGTGATCCGCCCGGCGACCCAACAGGTCCAGAGCCGCTCGGAGCTGCAGGAGCATCAGCGCACCAAACGCCAGGCGATCAGCGCCGAACCCGCCAACGTCCAGCAGCTGAGTCACGTGACCCTGCCCAACGTCCCCAAGAGTGCCAAGTAGGTCAACTCGATACAATACAACCTCAAAATCATTAAATAGCATACTACATAAAAGTAATCAAATGCTACATTTAAACCATCGAATACGTCCATAAAATCATGATCAAATACAACCTAAAACTCACTACCTAAACGCTGCCTAACCTTTAATAGGCTACAAAGTGGAATCATCACCACGTTATGCTGCCTTTAAAAGGTTCAATGTGTTATTTGAGGAATTAAAGTTATTAAACATCACATAAAGCTCTATAAATTCATCTAAATGACCTAAAATAACAGCAACAATCGATGAGAAACTTTCTTTCACTTAAATATAAGCCGCCCAGCCCACAGTTACCTTTTGTTTAATCTTATTTTTTTATATGCATGTATATATTTTGAATCTGACAAGATCCATTCCCACAGAACCCAAAGTTAGCTTAAACCCTGTAACATGGATAGATCCCTACAAGGAGACAAGAAGCTTCACTTCAGAAGATGCCTCTGTACACCAAATATTTGCCTAGCGTGTCATACTGTGTATTTGGACACTGTATACTGATTTGACTCACTGCTTTTTGCATAAATATTGTAGACAAGAACAGAGTGCAATCTTTAAACTTTACTGAATTCACCTGCTGTTCTTCAGAACATCATCCATAAAATCACCTTAGGTTCTGCTAAAATAGTAACTTGTAAATATGTTATTTTTACACAATTTTTTCATCCTAACTGGCATTCTGGCAATGGTTACCATAGTAACTTTCTTGAAAGGGACAGCAATATCATGGGCTGTGCAGGTTGCACAATTGAAATCATTATGATGTCTGCTGTAAATCTGAAAACTCAGACACAAACTCATTATGCTCTGTTCAAAATGCCATTCATTGACATTTGCAGAAGCATCTCATTGATGACGCTCCACGAAAGTTAGATTTTTCCACACGGAAAGATCTGAACCAGGAATAATATGTCTGTACTGGGCAGTAATAGGAGCAGTGACGTAGGAAATACCCAAATACTATAATAACTGCTTTGTTTAACGGACTGGTAATTTGCTTATCAAAGCAGCATGATATTGTGCAGCAGGTGGATCACAAAAGCTATTAACATGTTCAGCTGTTATTATGCACACACTGTCAAGACCAGAGGATCTGATCAGACTACACAGTTCCCCTGGAAGTGAAGGATTTTTTTTTTGTTTCAGCCTGCTGTCATGAACACACATACCCTTAATTAATTAGCATCTAGTGGTTTGGCAGCAGAGGAACATCACTCATTTGTTTCTGACCAGCATGGCCTCCCCCATTTGCTGTGTATCTGACATTTAAAAGCTCAACACTGTACTAATTTACAACGTAACCTTGTTTTGTACAGGACAACCCTTTGAACCCTATCGCAGCAGAGTCTTTTCTTCTATTCTGCTTGCATCTTGAGCTGGTCTGCACTTTAAGGAATGATTATAAAGATCTGAATGAAAAAAGCTTCCGTGTTGGGCTGCCAGATAGGATCAAACTGGCATCAATATTGGTTTAGTCTTTGAAAGCTCATTATGTTTTGGAAGAGGATTCTATATCTTTGTGTGTGGTCAGGGAGATGAACGTTATTTTTGGAGAAAAATCCATTTATCTTTATTCTGAGTGTCTTTCTTTGCTGATGCATTAATGCATCCACTATTCTGTTGCTTTTATTTCTATTCAAAGTAAAGGCAAGTACTGTGTTTTTGCAAAAAAAATAATTCGTAATAGTGAGTAATTTACCCCTTTCTTTTCTTTCAGTAGAGTGTGTTTTTGCCATTTGAATGTCACTCACCATGTCTCTGTCTCATAATTGCATCTTGTTTCTTCCTGTTTCTGATTCTTTTTTTGCAGTTACCTTTGCAGTAGCACTTGTTACACTTAAAGGGGTCATATGATGCCATTCAAATTTTTTCTTTCTCTTTGGAGTTGTCATGATGTGGGAAGATTTGCTTAGTGCTGTCCAAATGTTGACGCAAAGAATTAAGCATGACTTTTATTCTCGCTGTTGCTTCCGGCACCATGTCGTGGAGATGCATGGTTTTATGTTTATGCAGCACAATTCGCAACGTATAAGTCATTATAATCAGTAATTATGTCCCCACTGGATGCAACAAATGCCTTGTTTGTAATATATAATTTTTTGTCTTGTTGCACCGGTACACATCACTCCAGAGTATGTTAAGGGGCGTAACATTTCCGTCTCGCTTGAGGTATTCAGCCAATCACAATGCACTGGATAGCTGGCCAATCAGATCACACCTCGCTTTTCAGAATGATGAGTTTTGTAAAAATCGACGCATTTCAGAAAGGCAAGGCATATAGAGGAGAAGCAATAATGTACAGTATGTGGAAAATAATGTGTTTTTAACCCTGAAACCACATAAACACATTGCATTACACCAAATACACAAAATTAAAAGAGCTTTAAAAATTTTTTACAATTTCAGTTTAAAATAATTTTTGTATTTCAATTGAAACTTTTTTTCAGTTAGTTTCAGTCAAAGCAACATTTATGTTTAGCTTTTCCATCTAATATTTTGATTATAATCAAAAACCAAAACCTATTTTAAAGGTACAAGTTGTAGGACCTGCCACTAGTGGGCGCACTACCAAAACAATAACAATTGTGTGGTTTGATGACGCTAAGAAGGATGGTAATTAATAATTGGATTTGTTGTCTTCTACCCAACCGCTGACGGCAATCAATCAGACGATATGAAAACGATTACCACTTGTTCAACAAATATATGCACTCATGTAAATTCAAACACAATAATTGGGCATAGCAAACGCAAGTTCAGCGATTTGTGCAAGTAGATAACATAGAAAGTCAATGGAAAGACGCGATCAGACTTTGGATCAGACGCGTCCTCGCGCGGGTCTAGATACGTGATGCCCTGCGTTTGGCATGTATGTCCCATAATACTAATCTTGTTGATCGTTATAATAGCATACATTTTCTGTAAAGATACAAATCAAAACAACTAACCTGTCGAGTAAAACACGAGTGAGATCGGCATCTCCTTGTAGTTGAAGTTTGACACGAAGCTCTCTCCATCTAGAGAATGCAACACCGATATTGATCCTCGATCTTTCTCTCCTCTTGTCCCAAACTCTTCTTGGGTCGTTTGGTTGGCCGTACGCTTCCGTTTATGGGAGCTGTCCTTGTCGACAGAACCAGCGGCAGATGGTAAACAGTAATTATGTTCCATAAATAAGTAACACAATCCACCATAACACGTGCAAGAAGAAGTAACTAAGGAACTGCTTGAAGCAAGCTAATGGTTTGCTGGATGCTAGACACTACTTCCGTATTTGTCCAGGACACTGTTGTCATGTGGTTTCTACGTCAGTAAAGGCGGTAACAAAGGGGAACTAACTTCATTGACAGGTGACTGCACTGCCCCGTGTCACTGTTTAGAATGGGAATTTTCTCATGATTTACAAGTAGTTGAAAACATTAGAGATATTGTTAGTAATCAGCTGGACAAAATATATAACACTAGCCTAGTGGTTTTTGGATATTTTACTGCAAATATCTTACAATTGTACCTTTAAAGCTGCAGTAGGTAACTTTTGTAAAAATATATTTTTTACATATTTGTTAAACCTGTCATTATGTCCTGACAGTAGAATATGAGACAGATAATCTGTGAAAAAATCAAGCTCCTCTAGCTCCTCCCAGTGGTCCTATTGCCATTTGCAGTTACGGACCGCTCCAGGGTAAGAAACAACCAATCAGAGCTGCGGTCCGTAACTTTGTTTGAGTTCAAAATGTAGAAAAATTTATATAATAAGCGAGTACACCATGAATCCATTTTCCAAACCGTGTTTGTAGCTTGTCCTGAATCATTAGGGTATATCTATAATAAGTGTTTATATTCGGACTATTTTAGATTGCTTCGGGGGTACCGCGGCGGAGTAACCCAGTACCTTTGTGATTCTTCATAGACATAAACAGAGAGAAGTAGTTCCGGCTACGATGTTCTTCCGCAAGACGCAAGCAGTTCTGTTTATTAACCGCTAGAGCATCAAAAGTTACCGACTGCAGCTTTAATGGATTTAATTCTCGTTTTATTACTTTTATACCTATTACCTATTACATTATAGAAAATGTCAATATGGTTGCAGAGTGGACTAACTTAACCAGACTGATTCAGGTCGACCTTCCCTGTATCAAGTTCATGGCTGTTCTATGGCAACTTTGTACAAACATTGCAGAAACAATTTTTTTCATTTGTGCGGGTTTAAATATAGATTCTGTTCTATTCCACTGAGTCAGAATATGGGTAAAAGCAACCACAACAATGCACTTCCAGGCATAAGTATCACCATTTTTATATCTGCAATGCAGAAAATAAGGGAATGATTATTTTTGGCTTCAGAGTAAGCCTAAATCTATAGAAATAAATCAACTTGGTCATTCATTTGTCTCAGGTTATTATGCACTATCATGTGCAGCATGAGCGGCTATAGCCTATGCAGTGAGACTTTTCACCATGTTTTAGCTATGCACAAAAAATGTACAGAACTGTCATGCCACTCTAACAAAAAATTAGCACCATTATTCAGCTTGAGTGTTTATAGTTCAGTTCAGTTCAATAACTTTAAACTTCTTTAATTATGAAACAAGTTTAGTTCAGCTATAAGCAGCTCTACAGAAGACTAAAGTGGCATTATTCAGATCAAGTCAATGTTGATACATTTTAGTTTAAAAACAATGTTACAAAATTAAAGTATTTAAAATGATATTCCCTTGATAAAAAATGTTGCAACACAAACAAAATTCCTACTAATAAGAAACTTACTTGCGGACATTCAGCCATTGTGGCTCCATGTCCACAGCTTTCTCCAATTTACTCTGCTTTAAGCCGTAGCATACTTTGTCCTTTTAAGGGAGACAGTCTGTCGACCTGTGTGATGTGAATGTCCTCCTGAAAAAGGCAGTGAGTAAAATTCTAAGTCAAACAGAGACTGGTTACAGGATGATCCAGAGGTTGTCTGCTGTAAATGAGTCCAGTGATCTCTGTGCTTTTACTGGATGTAAAACATCTCCCCCTCCCCAGAGAGCCAATGTCCTCTAGAATTCAGACTGTCATACAAAAATACCACACAAGTCTTGCAGAGATTGCTCTGATTTTGCTCTGCATGTAAACACCTTTATGGACCTTCTGGTGTCTTATTTATTGTGTTCATGTTGGTTTATGTTTTGATAGCTAAAAAATAGAAAAAAGTATGTCAATTTAAATGTCTTGTTAATTCAAACGTCATGTAAATGCACCGATTAAATTCAGCAGTTGTTTTTATCCCTGCTGCCTTACATTCTCAGTTGCATCACATAAGAGATGAAGCTGCTGTTTATTTGCAGCTGGATTTGAGTGTGTACTTATTATAAGGCAATTGCATTTAAATAAACTGTGCTAGTTTAGCTATAGCTCCGAGATGTTTCTCCTAAACATCATTGGGAATAAAGGAATAGATTTGGAGAAATGCAGCATTAAATCAAACGTCAGCAAACATCTTAATTTGTTTTCAATATAAAGGAATAGTTAACCCCGAATATTTAATGTACTCACCCCTAAGCCATCCAAGATGCAAATGAGTTTGTTTCTTCATTGAAACAGGTTTGGATCAGTGGATCACCTGCAGTGAATGGGTGCCATTAGAATGAGAATCCAAACAGCTAATAAAAGCATCACAATAATCCACAAGTAATTCACCTCACTCCAGTCCATCAGTTTGTGTCTTATAAAGAGGAAAGCTGTGTGTTTGTAAGAAACATCCATTATTAAGGTATTCTTAAGTTGAAATCATTGTTTCTAATTAAAATATGAGTCCTCTCTCCATAATATTGCTTTCTCCATTGAAAAAAAGTATGAATCAGGAGAGAAATAAGCAATATTAATATAACATTTAACATTAACATTTTTTTATAAGAAATTTTAATTTTTTACTGGAAAGAGTATTATTATGTGATTTCTCCAAACCTGTTCCTATGAAGAAACAAACTCATCTGGGTTAACTATTCCTTTATACTGAAAACAAATTAAGATGTTTGCTGAAATGTCTTGCTTCTTACATATTTCTCCTCAAGACCCTACTAATCTCAATATGATCTCAAATATTTCTCATCAGATTCCAATAACATCAAATCAACTGAGAAGTGCTATTAGAATTCACTTTTATTTCATTGCCCTTTAAATTTATTGTAATGTATGTCAACAGTTGTCTCATTTGTTTCTATTTTTATATCTTTAAGTCAATACACTTTTCCTCAGGGTTAGACTGTCTGTGTGTGTGTAAGCAAAATGAAGGGACCTCTACGTGAAGTACTGCTGACATCCTGAAAAAAAAAAAAAAGGTCTGTTTTTGCTCACGGTGGAGCATGTCTGTGGAATGTAAACACAGTGTGGTTCATAGGTGAGCGTTTGTGGGTTTTCGTAAGTAAATCAAAAGTCTGGCTTAAGTCCAGGTCCACAAAAACAGAGGAGCTGCTGTCAAGATGATAGGCTTTTTGTTGAGGAGTGCTCGGAATAGTCATATAAACAGTGATAATAAGATTTAAAGAACATATTCTAACACATTTTCCATCCACCAGCACTTGAGCAATTAAATGTCATTAGCAGAACTAAATGGATTTGCATAAATAATGACTTAAATTGCATAATCACTCTCTAAGCAGGTTTTAAAATACAGGTTTTCAAAATACAATTCCGTTTTCCATTTTTCAGTCAAACAGATCCACTTCAAAATGGTGTTATGAGTTTTATCTGTGTTTTGAGAGGCACAGTGTTTACACTCTTCATAACTATTGCTATTTTATCATGAAAGAATAAAAAACATCTAATATTTCAGAGAATAATCTTTGGAAATATTTTGCTTTGAGTTGCATTTCAGAAAATGTTCATTACCGAGTCCTTGTGTGGGAGGTTATATTGAATTTCAATTACTTTAAATGTGTGTATTTGTGTATGTCTGTGATGCACACCTCATTTTCAGCTAGTCTTCTGATTTTTGTTTGCTATGACATCCAGCGCCAAGTTGCCAACTAAGAGATTCCTTACACATTCCTTGTGGATTCATTTCTGAAGCATCGCGTTATTTGGAATTCCATTCTGTCATGCAGTTCTTACCTTTTCGACAATGTGTATAAATTGTAATACTCAGATTTTGCACAACATTTGCCAAAATGTGTACAACAAAGTACAGTGCATTGGATCCTCAATCCCACAATGCAGTGTGTTTGCATTACCTTCCAACTTTTTGTTTGGAATGAAACAGCCAGCCATGCATAACAATATAAATACTATCAGCTGTTATTTTTACTATTTTTTATACTCATAGTTTGATTGAATAGCCAAAAGTTAAGATTAAAAATGATAAGTGGACAACACTCGTGGAATTAAATTCAAACATAATCATAATGAGGTCATGAGTTCATATTGATACTGTTTGAAATGTTTATATTTGCATATTGCAGTTTGTTTCACAAACAAGTTTTTAAATAGTTGTATTTAGTGTATTCTGAGCAGTTAGCAGCAAGTTTCTATTTCAGGCATAGTCATTATTATCTTTGTTAATTAAATGATGTGGGCCTATTTAACAATGTTTTCCTGCACTGTACAGGTCAAAAGAACTGATCAAGTCAGCTATTCTGGACAATGACTTCATGAAGAATCTGGAGATGTCTCAGATCCAGGAGATAGTGGACTGTATGTATCCAGTGGACTATGACAAAAACAGCTGTATTATTAAAGAAGGGGATGTGGGCTCCCTCGTCTATGTCATGGAAGGTGAGAAACAAAACAAAAAAATACAAATTTAAAAGAGTGTTTGGCCTTTAAATATGTTTAGTAAGACGTAGTTCACCCAAAATGAAAATTCTGTAATCCTTTACTCACTGTAATATATTTAAAGAGTTTTTTGAAACACAAAAGGAAACATGTTGCAGAATGTCTGAGCAGCTGTTTATTTTAATGAACCTTGATTTCAAGTCACTGTCAGGCTGCCAAAAAGTCCCATAAAACTATCAAATACGTTTTGTGTACAACATATGTACTGTCTCCCAAAGCTTCTAAAACCATATAATAACTTTTATAGCTATATAATAGCCTTAAATTTGGAACAGACCAAAAGTGAATCAAAATTGTAATTTTCTGTCTAAACTAAAGCCACTTAGCTTGCCTACATAGGTTTCTGATGTAGATCCTCCAATTGGATCTGGAATATTGATCCCGTGCATAGATTGTATTGATTAGGTGCTTATAAAATTGATCTAGTCATAGCAGCCAAATCCTCTGAGAGCTGTAACACGTCAGATCCACTGTTGACTAACATGTAGAGTAGATATACTTTAAACATGTAGAGTAGATATGCTGAGCTATAATGCCTATATATACTGTACATTTTAATTTATATTGAAAGAGCTCTTCAACTATTTTCTTTTCATGGCCAAATTAGGCAAAAGGAAATTTGAGGGGTGCCCGGACTTTTTTAAAAAGTCATTTTTAAGGTGTTAACCTATTAATGTTACATTTTTGTAGTAGTAGTTTTCAACTAGGAAACTGGGGAAGAACATGTAAGATTTAGTAAATTGCATACCTTTGACAATATAGTCAAAAATACACAAATATGACCTTCTAACATACATGAATTACAATAAATACATGCAGGTTCAGTAATGCTTCACGTTTCTTTGCATGGAAAATAATTAGACAGTGCTTGTATGGAATGTATTGAATGCTTCGTGTGCATTACGTGCAAATATGTACTGTATGACATGTTAGCAATTTTAAGCAGTGTTATGAATGAGAGTACAAACATACTTTTCTATCCATGTGATTTTTTTTTTATCATTGTGGATGTGATCTATCACTTCTTTTAAATATTTGTTTAAGCATCAGTGTTATTGGATACTCATTTGCTATTTTCATTAAATATTGGATTTTGTATTGGTGACACCTGCAGAAGTCAGGTTAGGATTGTGTCGGCCACCTGTCTCTGAAGTCATTACATCTGTCAATACATCTGTCGATTTCTGTTGTTTAATGAGAGGAAGGAGCTGTTGTGTTTTCTTAGGATCACAGGATTTTCTCCGTCTTTCCACTTTGTGTTCTTGAGGGAATGGAAGAACACTTGGTTTGAATTAAGGGATTTTGTTAGTCATGCTTCAGAGATTGGATGCTTTTGTAGTACAAATTGGGCACTTGCCCAACACACTATATCATGGGCGCAAGCCAATTAGAAAGAGAGACTAAGTGGATATTGGCTGCATACAGTCCCAGAACACATTAGAGTATGTTGTTTTTCCAAAGTAATATGTCAAATACAATAAAATGTAGACAAAAACCTATTTTTAATGAATTAAATCCATTCTCTCAGCATTAGCTCTGCCACATTCAGTTATTTCCATAGAAACCAGCAAAGGATTCAGAGAGAACAGAGAAGGGAGAGAGAGAACGAAGACTATTCCTTTGGGCTTTCTATTAGAAAGAGAAATAAACTTTTCATGGCAATTCCTGTCTTCCAGGATGAATTATTTACATTATGAAACAAATGATATAGATTGAAAAGGCAGAGCAGTGAAGAGCTTGTGATATACAGAATGACTTTAATGCTGGAGGAATCCTCTATTCATATTATCCTTTCATCAAAATCGAGGTCTCCATTTGAGAGTAAAAGGTCAGTGATGGAGGTTAGAGGATCAATAATAGTGATCCAAACTCAACTGACCAGCATTTCCACTTGAAGCCCAAAATCACATTAAGTGAGTCCAGTAGATTTATGGTCCAAAAGAAGCTTTTGTTTGTGAGATATATCATGGGTGGACAGAGTATTTAAGCTTTCAGTCACACGACAGGGACATTACAGCTGAGATAATTAGTTCGGCCTTACGACAGGAGAGCCTAGACAGGAAATGATGCCATGCTATTATTGTGCCTTGAATGTCATATTAGCCTGTGTGCTGAAGTCGCCATGCTAATTAGCCCCAATCTGAATAAATAAAGACACGCTTAATGACTGTAGATAATGTCAGCTCTAAAATTGCAGCTTGTGTATCTGATACATGATTTCATACTACCCTGAAGTAATTTACCAGTAACCATTTGGAGACGCCAACAGCAAAATCCCTCTGTATGGAAAGTGTTCAGTTATGGAATCTAAACTGATCCCATGTTTGACGCGCCAGGGCACATTATCCTAGAATTTTATTTATTTTATTTTTTTTTAATCATAATGTATTTTTTTTCAACCTCTGTAATAGTGATTGACTTAAATAGCCAATGGCCAGTGCCGATATGTAGAAATGGATGATATATGCCAATATATTTTACATTCTGAAATCTGACATACAGTATTTTGAGTGAAAGTGGATATTCAATATTAGAAAAAATGTAGGGTGGGATTAGAATTTCAAAAATAAAAGTCAGTTACATAGCAGAATAGAGCTACAGTAGGTGGTTAAAGGAGCAGGAGTCATTCATAAGGGAAGCAATTTCACAGGCTGGGCATTTTACATTATATTTTGATAAAACGACTTTATTCAAAATGTTATATACTGATGAATGATCAAATGCAACATTACTTGGAATGTGCATTAAAAAAGACAATATGGTAAATTTTGATTTCATGCTGACTATATTGATGAGGAATGAATAGGTATGGATTGACCACAGGGCCCGTAGTCCTCTGGGAGCCTCAGTTTTTCCAACAATGACTCATTCCAAACATCCAAACAGCTTCATCTCTTCATACTGATAAATGGATTTATTCAGGGTTTTAAAGAAAGAAAAAATAAATAGAATTTCACTTAGTGACTGTTCTGTTCTCAACATTTTCAATCATTTATAACATCAGAACTGTGGTTAACCAGCATGAAGGGATGGTAGAGAGAGCATGTGTGCAGTAATGCTACAAATAATTATAATGTGTCACAGTGGGCTGAGTTGTAAATTTGCCATCATTTTTTGTCTGTAAATATTGTAGCTTTTGGTACTTTTTATGTGACATTGATATCATGCTTTTAGGCTTATCTGGTGCTATGTTGAAGGTTGTGGCTTCTTTTTATTCTGGTCACTCAATATGACAGACAACAGAAGCTGTTTTGCAATTTGGTCAACCAATATAATGAACAATGAATGTCCCATTAATTATTCCATCGGTTTACAGGTGTGCACTTGTCTCTCTTCCCTCATCCTCAGTCACGTCTCTGTGTCCTGTTCTCTGTTTTTCTATTTGCTTATTTTCTTTAAAACTCTTTTTCTTTAAAAAGTCACAGAAATGTTTTACATATAGGTAGGCCTACATAAAGTAATGTATTCCTGTGATGGCAAAGCTGAATTTTTTTCAGCCACTGTCTTTACTGTCACATTTAATCAATTGAATGCATAAATATATGTATATAATTTTGAATATATATATAAAACAACCAATAATATAACAGCACAACTGCTCAGTCCAATCAAATCCCAGTGGATAAAATCAAGTTCCCCCTGCATTATTTCCTGCTCAGTGTTTTGTTTTACTCAGATGTATACCATGCAGAGTTCATTTCAGCCTGCAGAGTAAACACAAGACAATCTCTCATCATTTAATATCTGTCTTCAGTGGCCTTATCAGTCCGCTCTCTTTATTTCATTTCATGCATTATTTCATTCCTGCCTGTTCGATCACTTAGCATCTGTCTCAGAGTTATTAATGTTTGTTTAGGAGAGCCCATGTCAGGGGAACATCTCTGTCTCTTGCTCTTCCTCTACTTCTTATCTCTGTGAATCATGGGTAATATATGATTGGCTGTAGGGCATTAATAGGAGCTACTCTGAAACATTATGCTTAATAACCATGACAACATTACGAGCAATGTTACATGCCTTAGACTGCCAACCCTTAACGTGACAGTGTGTGTATGTGCATTGTAGTTTTCCATTCTTTGCCAAAAAAGCACATTAGTGCATGTTGGGAAAAGTAATCAGTTGTGACCCTTTGGGTCATAGCTTCCTGTGTCTGTCCGAGGAGGAACTGGAGGTCACGCTATTGGACATTATTGCTTCCTGTTGTGGTGGTGGGCGTATTTAGCTTTGGGAAAAACATTTGAGACACTTAAAATGACTACAGCTTTTCAGTGTGAACAAACTCGGGTCTGAACTTTACAAGTTTGACCCTGTTCAGGCTCATAGTCTTCACAGTCCTTTTGGCTGTATTCATATTTTTTTCTATTACATAAATGTCATTCTATTTAATGAATGTAAATGCAAGGCTTAAATCGTTTTATGACTTTATGAATGTCCTGTTTGAAGAGTTTGAGTATGTCCTGCGGTGATAATACGCTGTGTTCATATTTATTATTTAATTCTTTAATGGCTCAGATACTTACATTCTAGTTTTATATCACACATTTATGACCTGTTCTGGGCCACTTGTTAATCAATTCTTAGCCTGTTTTGAATATTATCTTACACTCTGACATTACATGAGAAGTTATTTGCATGTTCTAACCTCTTATTTTAATATGATCTTAAAGCATTTGGTATAATGATTATATATTACTTTCTTGTATACATACTTACACTAGTGTTCAAAGTTTAGTGTTGTTAAGATTTTGTTGTTGGTGAAAGAAGTGTTTTAGGCTCATCAAGGATGAATTTATTTCATCCCAATACAGTAATATTGTGAAATATTATTACAAGTTAAAATAAGTCATAAATAGTATTTGTAAAATATTTTTAAAGGTTTATATATACTCAATACATCCTTGCTAAATTAAAGTATTAATGAAATATAAATAAATCCCAAAATTTTGAACAGTATTGTAAATTTGTTCCCTGTAACCCTGATCTTGACTACATGATGAATATTATTATTAATCAAATCCTGGTAGTATGTATGTTGTATATAGTTCTTAAAGCTGTGAACAAAGAGATGTCAATTTGTTCAGAGCTGAAAATATTGAGAAAACACTTGTGTCAAGATGATACTTGTAGTGTTGCTGTAGCTCAATTGGATCAATCAAGCGCAAGGTTGGGGGTTTGATTCCCAGGGAACACTTGATAGGTAAAAATTGATAGCCTGAATGCACTGTAAGTCGCTTTGGATAAAAGTGTCTGCTAAATTCATAAAATTATTTTAATTTAATTTTAAATTTACTTGTTCCAATCATTACAGTACATGATTTATGTCAAACTGTAAGAATGAAGACTCTCTCAGATGTAAGAGATGTGTAAGTGTAAGTGTGCTTTTCAAATCAAAGATATAAAGCATCTACTCAGGTAAACATATGTTGCATTGTTTATCTCAGAAGAAATGGTATCAGTTCCTCTAGTATGCCTAATTTCATTTTCTGAAGAACTCCATGTGGTGACATGTGTGGAATATTTCTCGCATTAAGCCACTAAAACAGAAATATCACAAACAGATGGAGACTGGCTCATCCAGAATGATCTGTGCTGTTTGTCATGAGCATGCAAAGTAAAAAAAAACATCTAAATAATTTAATTGTCTACAAATGTTAGTGGCTTAGGCTTAGGGTTAGGGTTAAATTCTCTCAATTCACTCACCTTTGGCAAGAGTGGCAAAAAGTTAATTTTGAACCATGATAATAATGAATGCAGAGAAAGGTTTTGATTAGGTCAAGGCCACATGAAAGTCATTCTGCCCCATAATCCTGTGCTGCCAGAGCTGAATATTAATGATAAATTAAATAGTCCATCATAAGGGAAGGGTCATCAACTCTCTCTCTTTTCTCTCATTCTCTTCCATTCTCATATCTCACTATCTCTCCTTTTTACAACCTTGATATGCCCTTCACACCTTTTCAATATCTCTCTCTGCACTGCTCTCTCTCTCTCATCTCACATGGTCGTTCACCTGTGTCGTCACCTGTCTGAGTGATCAGCTGCTGAAAAGCTGCTCGACTTCCTGTTATTCTGCTCACAGTGTATCATATCAGCACATCTACAGTTGACACCTCTGAGAGAGAGAGAGGTGAATTTTAATGTGCAGTTACACTAAAGGCAACTAAACTTTATATATAGCATATACATGCACGAGTATGAAGCCTGTTTTTAAGACCATTACAATTCCTGTATTGACAATCTCTTCAGTGTTTAAAATATTTAGTTAAAAAAAGTAATTTTCATAATATATTACAATCTTTTAATCAAATTTTTTTTTTCTTATGTTTGTACTTTTGATTTTGAGATTTAAATGAGGGCGATATTCTTCCCAGGGCGTCATGAAATTCACCGTTATTCAGACTATTATGATCTGGTTTTAAACTGAATTTATTAAATGTGTCTCTATTTCAGTGTGTATAAATGCTGTTTAAAAGTGTTTACTCTGTTATTTACAGTTGTGTTGTTTTTTTGTTTGTTTTTTTTCAGAGGGAAGAGTTGAAGTGTCTAAAGAAGGAATGAAGCTGTGCACTATGGGACCAGGAAAAGTGTTTGGAGAGCTCGCCATCCTTTATAACTGCACCAGGACGGCCACTGTGAGAAGTGAGTACAAACAGAGTGCTGTGATAAATAAAATGAACCTAATTTGGATTCTGATGGCTCAAGCAAGGGACATTCTTTCAACTACACATATAGACTAACACAGCTTAAGTCTGTTCTAGGCCACATTTCCCAATCTGCCACCGTAGGATTATAATTCTCGGTACGATAGAAGACATCTAGTCACTCCATCTGTGATGATAATCTATCTGTAATTTCATGGATAGACAGGAGGCCAGATTAAGAGAGATATGATGGCTGAAGTACAACAAATGAGTGAAAAAATACTTGTGTATTGTAGTCTGTTATTGGTTATATTGTGATTTTGTGATTTAAACAACCCCCTTACCACAAGTATTAAAATTTGGCAATTCTTTACAAACTACCAAATTTTCATTAGGCTTTTCCACATTCATAAAATTGACCTAAATTGCAAAAACTGGTTCTGTAATAGCCACAGTTAATGCCCACTGTTAATCCGCCACGGGATTCAAAACATGATTTCACAAAACATGAGTTTTTATCTCACAATTTGAACTTTTCTCTAGCAATTCTGAGTTTATATCACGCAATTCAGATGTTTTTTAAATCTCAGAAACTCATAATTGCTAGACATAAACATATAATTGGAAGATGTAAACAGAATTGTGAGATATTAACAAATGTGACATATAACTGCAGGATATGTTTATAACTGAATTATGATATATGAACTTGCAATTACAAGAAAAAAGTCTGATTTGAGAGAGAAAAAAATCACTTATAAAAAAATGTAAACATTAAAATTCAAAATTCAAAGAGAAAATTTGAAGAGTAAGAAAGTCAAAATGTAGTTAACTGTAAGATATCAATTCATAATTGTGAGAAAAGTCTAAATTGTGAAATATTAACAGATTTTAGCCAGATCATCTCATATGCACATGCTTGTGTGCTGTGTGGTTTCTGAATGATCTGCAAGCCTTTTTGTCATTTATTATTTCATTCTTCTCTTCATTTTCTTTTTCCTCTGTACCATTGTTCTTCTTCATGCATATTCTGTTATTGCCTCTGCTTGGCTATTTTTCTCCTTCCTCTATCACTCCTCCTCCGGCTGTGTTTATGGTGTTTCTGCGCTCCTCTGCTCTCTGTCTCTGGTTCTCTGGTTCTCTGGATAGCGTCTGGGACAGGAAGTGAGCTGGACTGGGATTAGGGGAATTGTTTGTGTCTGATCTCTCCATGCATGGCCAAATGCGACACATATCCCTTGTGCATGACTACCACCAGCAAACCCATCTCTAATTTTACTCGGAATAGAATCTGGATAATATTAATCGCAGTTGTTTTCACTTCACTTCTGTTCTATTCGTGCACTGTTAATTTAAAGGTATTTTATATGACACAAATATATAGCATCTTTTGCATGCTGTTGATTACAATAGATAATAATTCCAACTTTTCTCTAAATTCCTGTAGTGCAGGTTTTATGGAAACCTAGCTGGAAATTGTATAGCACTCTAGATACAATTTAAAATGAGCAATTATTACACTGTTTTGATTTTTTGCATAACCATTTTTGTGCATATTTTAATTTATGTAATGAACATGTAGACCTAGTAATTTTCACACAACATGCCCAAACCTACCAGAAAAATGACAGGATGCAACTCTGCACTTTTTATGTGAAGCTGTAACCATAAACAAAAGGTCATCTGCCTAGATGCGTTTTACCACCTCAAAGGGATGATTTAGACAACTTTACATATAAAATGTAAGCACAACAAAAATATGAGCCTTTTAAACTAAGTATGCAATATCAGAGACTGGATCACTATATAAAACTTCAATATGTAACATGCCTTGCACTATTTGTGCTAGAGACATGAATGACTCCACAAATTGTGGGGCTCATTGAACATAGCTGCATTTCCTTTCAAAGCGATCAGACACCTTTGAAATGTTTCGTAACTACAAATTTAGCAATGGCAGGCAGCACTTTTCCTCAGAGAAAGTATCTGTATTGCCAGCCGAGTCTGCATGCCTGTAGCTACATGTGTGTTTATCTTTCTCTCCCTGCCTCTTTCTTTCAAACACACACCTTTTGTTGTAGTTGGTTTCCAGTGGTGTGTGCATGTAAATGAGTCTTCTGGAGAAGCTGTGGCTATAGTATTAGAATGCACAAGGGAAACAGCACAGATATGTCAGTGCTTTAAGTGGTTTTGACCTGATCTTAGCCACCCTTCAGCTACCCTGTCTTTTCACAGCTATAAACAACAAAGCAGAGCAACAGAGAGCAGGTCCATTGCTTCACAGGACATGATAGATGAAGGCTCTTTATCACAATCCTCTGATATAATTATTGAACCCAAGTGGATGCTCAATATAAGAGACACACTGACATAGCCTAGCAAGCACGTTAGAAGCCCGGAGGGGAAGCTAAAAACATTATTAAAGCAAGCGTGTTCATGTTTGTTATTTATAGAATGACATCAAACCAGAGCTGTTCAGTATATTTGCTATAACTAAATAAGTTGTTGTCTTTTAGAGGAGATACAAAATTTACATTAAATGCTGATTCATCAAATTAATCACATACTGTATATTTAATTGCTGAGTGAAGCATTCAAAGTATAACATTCAGAAAAAAATTAACTGGTCACCTGTAACAGTTCAGTTTATAATTGCATACAGTGTTATAAAATGTTTCTATTTCAAATAAATTATGTTCATTTTAGCTGTTTTTCTATTTATTTTCATACAGCATTTAAATAGTTTTTCAAAAGTATTAAGCAGTGCAACTGTTTTGAACATTGACAATAATAAGAAATGTTTCTTCAGCAGCAAATTAGCATATTAGACTGATTTGTGAAGGATCATGTGACACTGAAGACTGGAGTAATGATGCTGAGAATTCAGCTTTGCATCACAGGAATAAATGACATTTTAAAATGCATAACAATAGAAAACAATTATTAACTTGTAATATTATTTCAAAATATTACTACATATTGTCGACTTTATTTTGAATCAAAAACATAGCCTTGGTGTGCATATGAGACTTTTGTACATTTTATTTATCTATTTATACATTTTAATCTAATCTATCTTTTCATATTTTTTATTTAGACTTCTGTCCTTTTCTAGGATGCAGTAGTTATTTGTGGAATCAATGTCCATGTCCAAGATTTCTGACAGCTTCAGTTCCGACCTGTAGTGTGTACATGCTGATAGACTCCAGCTGAACTGCTGTCCATTCCTTTAGCTTTGGTTCAACAAGCTTTTTCCCCATACACAGCCTTCTTGAGTGCAATATGATAAAGTCCATCCTACTGGGAATGGAACATTTTTGTGTCAGTCATGGAGGTGTGAAAAGGTCAGTTTGTATTGTTAAAATACAATCTTCATGTGGTGCCAGTCTGTATCTGTGTGTGTATTTCTGAGATTGTAATGCTCATACTGGATATCATCACTCCAGGTGACCATTCGAAATGGAGAAACTTTTGCAGTAGGTACAAGAAAGAAAGAGTAAATGGTCAGAGATGACCAATTTAAAAGTATAAAACAAAAGCTGCTATCATTTTCTTGCCTTTCTAGATGTTAATACAGTAGAGTTTGTGTGTGAGTTATCTCTGTCCCACATGAGGAGGAAGTCAGTTATGGCATTTCGAAATGACAAACCTATTTGCTGCTTTGCTAGTATAGATTATATCGCCATCCCAGAAGCATGGAAGTCGTAATGCTTTGAGTTTGAGAGATAAGCTCATCGACAAGACCTTGAGGTATACACATTAGGTGTCTCAAACTGTAGTCCTGCAGCATTTCTGATGAAAACTCGATAAAATAGCAGGCATTTTAGTTCTGATATCTGTTTTTGTTTTCGATGATTATGGAAAACATACCCAGTAGCGATCACTTTGCATTTCAGATACAACTTGCTTTGGCCCAGATGAATTTAGCAGTAGCCATCAGTAAGGAACAATAATGAAATTTGTTTTCTGAAGAATTTTCTGTGCAGCCATCCAACTGAGATATAAACACTTGATGCTGGAGGTGTTTTGTTCACTGATAAAACTTTTACCTAATGAGCCAGCAGCCCTGTAGTGCCATTTCAATTCACCATCTGATGCACACTACACACACAAATGGCACACGCTGGCTAAAATCACCAGTTGTAATATGTTTTCTAGAGTCAGGTTTTTATTAGGTTGCAACATTATTTTTTTTTTTCCGTGGGTCATCATATTAATTTCATTCTAACCAAATTCTTCCTTATTGCAGCTACTTTTTCCAAATTTCCCAACTGCATTTGATTAGTTTTGCATTAGATTTGGGATAGATCATCTTGAGACCAGGCAGGTCAAAAAGGGTGCCATACATGAGGTCAGGCTGTATTTTTGCAATACTTTGATGTATTGAAATGAAACAAACTATTACAATACAATATAGCACCACCATCTGGCCAACATACCTAAAACACGGCCAAGTCGTGTATGGTTTTGTTATTTC
Source organism: Carassius gibelio (assembly GCF_023724105.1). NCBI lineage: Eukaryota > Metazoa > Chordata > Actinopteri > Cypriniformes > Cyprinidae > Carassius > Carassius gibelio. The sequence continues at coordinate 6,753,512 of NC_068408.1, read as the reverse complement.
TTCATATACAGTACATTGTGGAGTCAAAAATGTATTTAAATCATATTAAGATCTTTTTTAAAAAAGTACCATGTTTTGAGATAATAGTACATAATGTTCTTTGCAATAGTCCGTGAACTGAGGACACAGAATAACAATACAACCTTTAGTTTACCTGTGCCTACCTCTGTCTTTCTGAAAAAGTGACTGTCAAGACTTTTTTGCGATCAGTTTCAGTGTTTGTCGACCCCCATTCATTTTCAGACTCGGACTGCATTTGGTTTTCTTCTTATTGTTGAAATTAATAGGAATAGTCCTTGAGAAGATGTTGTACGATTTGAAGTGATGGCACAATTTCTCTGGAGAAAGAGCAGAAATGGAAATCTCTGCTCTATTTCCTGGATACTGCTGTTTATATTAGTTGCAGTGCATCCGTGTTTTGAGAATACCTTGCAGTCGTATTCGTTCACGCTCCCTGAGGTTTCTGTTGTCTGTCATCTCTCTGGAATGATTCACTGAGGCAGACAGCACTTGAAGAAAACCTGTGTGGCTCCATCATGCAGTGCTGGTCTATTCTGGACCACAAGACAAAGTGTTCTGGAAATGACTTTTTTTCCCCTTCTTCATTATCTGAAATTAATTAACCTTACAAACTCCATTAAAGTATGAAAAAGGGGGAGTGGAGAGATGCAATGAACACCATGAAGATGATAGTATTAATGTTTCTCACAATCAATCATTTGACGTAAAACTATAACACTATAACAAGGTATCTTCTTCAGGAAATGCTGGAGTAGTCAAAATGTTTTCTCTTGAAATGAGAACGCATGTGTCACTGTTTGTCACCTTTAATATCTGTCTGTAAATCATGAGAGTGAATCTGGTTTTATGGGGAAGATAGATCTGTCAGTATAGGGTTGGAAGAGAACGGGTCGTGTCAGGGCAAGTGTGGTAGTGATACGTTTCCTCTCCCTCATGAATAACATTAACTTATTTGCTATCAGAAAGCATGCTGGGACGTGTGTTGCCTCTGACCACACAGCTTCTATCTTCATGTTAATTGAGAACATCATTTCTATCAGTGCTGCTGGGATGAATCTCTGGGTGTTGATGGCCTGCAGGGAAACTCTACTAAAACTCAAAACCTTCTCATATCATACGTACATGTGGCTGGGTGATATAGCTAAAAAATTAGTAGCATATATTTACACATGAACTGGAGATTTTTTGTTCATCTATTCATTCTAAACTAAGAAACAGTTGTGCATTGCCCAAAAAAAAAGATAATATATAATTTCAAAATTACTTGCCATAAATATTATATTATATTATATTATATTATATTATATTATATTATATTATATTATATTATATTATATATTAACATGATAAGCTGTAAGAATAATTACATATTATTTTTATTATTGTTATTATACAATGTACTGCTATATTATAAATGCTATATATTATTATATTAAATATTTTAAAGCTTTTTGTTTTATTTTAGTCATTTGCAAATTGTGTTATTATTATTAAACGACAAAACATAAGCTCTAAGATTAGTTGCATATTGTTAAAATAGTAATAATAATAATTATTATTACTATAGTAATTTTTCATAACAAAGAGTGATAAAGAATATTATATATTATTGTTCTAATTAATTCCTAGTTAAAATCTAGTTATTTGTAATAATTATTATAAATAATAATATATATAATTATTATATTCGTTATTAATATTAATGATATGCAAATAAGATGATGTAAATATTTTTTACTACATACTATGTTAATATTTTAGTCTGTTTCATATAGTTTATTGGGTGCTTAATATTACTTGTTACAAGGAAAATTGTGAATATTCAAAATATTGTGCAGACTCATACATAGCCCTGATAAGAAATGAGATCTGCGTCCAGCTGTGGTGTTCACCATTTCCTCCGGCGCCTGAAATACACACATAAATCAGAGGATAGAAGCTGCGCTGGGTTTTGTTAAATAGACATATGATCTAGCTTAAAGGAGGGATTTAGATTCAGGTAAATATGGAGTAAATTTGAAATGCAGCGCAAGTAATGTTTGTCTTCATGAACATATGTTGGTGGTTGTGTAGGTGGTTGCTGTTAAGTTGTTGTGTGTATCTGATTTATTCTGATATGCCACGGGGCTGAATGTCATTACGGATACAAACAGGAGCTGATTTTGCCCTCTCTCTTTAATACACAGCAGAGAGTGGGTGTTTTAAACCGCCTGCATAACGGCTGTTTCACACTTCATAATAAATCTGCCAGGATTGTCTGTCTCTCCGTTGTGTGTCTCATACCTCTCTTTTTATTATTTGCTCTCACTCTTACTCTCTTTCTCTTCCTCCAGGCAGAAGAAACTACAGGTGTCAGATGAAAGTCTGAAGTATTTAGCTTAGACCCGATGAAGTCAGTCAGGCACAAAAGTCAACTCCGTTTTAGCAATACCTGTCATGATTTGTTTAAAGTGAAGTGACATTCAGCCAAGTATGGTGACCCATACTCAGAATTTGTGCTCTGCATTTAACCCATCCGAAATGCACACACACAGAGCAGTGAACACAAACACACACACTGTGAGCACACACCCGGAGCAGTGGGCAGCCATTTATGCTGCGGCGCCCGGGGAGCAGTTGGGGGTTCGATGCCTTGCTCAAGGGCACCTAAGTCGTGGTATTGAAGGTGGAGAGAGAGCTGTTCATGCACTCCCCCCACCTACAATTCCGTCCGGCCCGAGACTAGAACCCACAACCCTTCGATTGGGAGTCCAACCCTCTAACCATTAGACCACGACTTCCCACACAACATGATAGATGTATTGGAGAGAATTCAGTTTATTCTTTGTCAGATATCAGACTGATGAACTTGGATCAACCTAGATCTGTAAATTTGTAGCCGTATCTGTAATTAAGAAAAATCACTTAAAACATACAAGACTGTAAATGTAAAGGATCAAACGGTGAGTGAATTTAAAGAAAATTTTCAGGTTTTAAGGAAACATTTCCTTTAAAGATTACCGTTCTCTTGATTTATACCATAATTAAGATGCCTGTGTAAATAAAGATCAATACAAAAATACAAATCCATGCTACAGATGTTGCTTGAGCATGATACAGTCAAACAACTCTCTTTAAAGCAACATTTACTACACTACTGCAGCATGATGACATCAATATAACATGATGCCGGTCAGACTGATTTGTGGTCTTGAGAGAATATAAGCTGTCCATTCTGGATTTGATTGGATTGGGCCGCTATCTCTTTCTTCCTCTGTTCAGAACAACACAGTTTCCTTTGGCTATTAACATCTTTCAGTAAAGCTACAGTATCAATACTGTTGAGATTTGAAAATATGACTGAGAGCGTCTCAGATCAATAAAAGATAAACAGGGCTGTAAAAAGTGTTGTTAGTGATGTATAATTAATGAATCTGAGCTTACTTTTGTCACAGCTGCTGGGACATTTTGTTGAGAAGAAAGTCTGTGATTTTGTCACTACAGACACTTCCTACATCCGTGTGTTACTGCATGTCGATGAAGCAGCTAAAAGGGAAAAGCACAAAAGTCTGCACACTTTTGTTTCTAAATATACCTGAATTATACTCTCAGCACAAATGTGCTCGTTGTTATTTTGTCAAGCACCACTGATATCAGGTACTCTATAGCCTACGGAAGAAGCTGAAGCATGGGCAAATCTTTCAACTGGTGGTGGTGTATGTTTACAAAGAAAATACGATGAGGTCACATCCATTTCTTACTGCATTTGAAGGTCGTCTGTGTGACTCAATCGCATCATCACAACTGCATTTAAAATATTTTAAGAAATAGTTGACTCAAAAATGAAAATTTGCTGCAAATGTACTTTACCTCAGGCCATCCAAGATGTGTTTGTTTCATCATTGGAACAGACTTGGAGAAATGTAATATTATATCACTTGCTCATCAATGATCCTCTGCAGTGAATGGGTGTCATCAGAATGAGATTCTAAACAGATGATCAGTTGACCTATCTGGACGGTAATTGGGGACTTAAGTTTTTTTCACAATTTACAGGGGTAATTGGTGGTTTTATTGCTGTCTAAAATTACTAATGTCGATGTTTATTTATCCCCCATGTAAAAATCCACGGATAAATGAACCTACTGTTTTTTGACAAACACCAAAGTCATGTGGTAATTGAATTGCCATCCGAATCCAGATCTCTGAATTTATAATGATAAATGGATTTAAGATTCAATGTTAAATCCTTTTTGACCACTGCCGACTACCCACCACCCAGCAATGCAATTTTAAAATGCGTATTATATAAAGTTATATACAAAACTATTTTGAATATATATATATATATATATATATATATATATATATATATATATATATATATATATATATACACTATACTGCATCTATTTTCTTATTTTAAAACTAGAGATTTAAATCTCATAATAATTAGGATTGTAATAAGAATACATTTGTACATAAAATAAATTTTATTTACAGCAGACAATCCTGTGACTGGCCGTGTGAGTTCGTGGGTTAGAAGGATCACAGAACTTCTCCTCTGTGAATAAATCTCCATCCGTATAAATTTATTTTTACAAACATCCACATGAGAAGCAATTGCTAGGCTGCCCCTGACTAAAGATTTTTCTGGTTGACTAGTAGTCGTTCATTTGAAGCATTAGTTGACTAATCGCATGTTTATTAATAAACAATTTAAATTATGATAATGAGCCTTTGATTGCCAAGCCTACATAACCTATGGGATCAAATGCACGCATAAGCTTGCAACAGCACAGCAACAGAAGAATTCATAATTATGAATGTTATGAATTATGTAAAGAATTATAAAATTCACAGAGGTTGAGACGGCAGAAAGCTCAACCTGTTTGCTTTCATTATTTTACAAAAGCGCAATGTTTTGCTGTTATTGAGAGTGCACAAAAATAAACAGAGACTTTACAGATTTTAAAGATGTACTACTTTTATCTGTATGAGTAAAAATGAGGGAGTATTTTAAGAGCAAGTGAGCGCACCGGTGCCTCCATCTATCCTGCTGTGAGCGATACTGTTCAGACACTTGAACAGCGCACATTTTTCCTTGTTAACATTTGATTGAGAGGGCACGTAATGTTGCTGCTACTTGCATATTTCAGATAAGCCATATTTGAGGTCAATGAGTGGCGAGCGTTTGGATGTGCTGCCTGATGTAGCTATAGACCAGGTGTTATCGTTCCACGTGACTTCACCAATGTGGATTTTTGTCATTTTTCTGCGACTACTAAAATTTTGGTCCACCAAGCCTCTTCTGGTTGACTAACGGTTAGTCAACTATCCCTAGCAATTACTATCCAAATCAGCTTTAATCCACAATGTACTCAACCTGCAATCAATTAATGTAAAAAAATGTATGTGAAGTGAAAAGCTGCATGCTTATAAGAAACAAATCTCTCAAGGCATTTTTTGGCCAAAGTACGAGTCCATATTAATGCTTTCTCTAGTGAAAAAGTCCATGCCCTGTTGTTCTCTCACATAAAAATCTACAACATATTTGCTTAGATTTTGGACTGTTTTTGCTTGTAAACTGTGGATGATCTGTGAATATTTTGCTTCTGATTCAGAGGAGACTGCTTTTTCACATTATAAATGGAAGACTATGTGAACCATTCCTCGAAGGCACCATTTACATTTATGCATTTACATTCATTTACTCTTACATTGCATTCCCTGAGAATTGAACCCATAACCTCGGCATTGCCAAAACCATGTACTTTTGTTTGAGCTACAGGAAAGTGTTTAATTTACAAAACAAGTCACATCAGAACTTTTAAATACACAAAGAAAGAAGAAACAGTTCAATGCTCTCATAACCAGACTTTTTACCTTTTTAATGTAGTCAACTTGATACAACAAAAGACTTACAGTGTATTTACTATAATAAGTGTTGACTTACAGTGACTAATTTTACCACTGAGTAAAGTGCATTATATATATATATATATATATATATATATATATATATATATAATTATTATTTTTATTATTATTATTATTATTATTATTATTATTGAAAACTTCAGATACAAGCTACAAATATTTACATAATTTGCAATACATTTTGGAAGTGGTAGGTCCTTGCTGAGCTCATCTGGTGCCGTTAAACCTCTGTAGGATTACGGCTAATGTAGTTCTTGAAGAGAAAACTGACGTTATTTATTTGTTAATTAATTTATTTATTTAAATTAAGCTAAAACTTAAACTATATCTTAATTTCAGAACTTCATGTTTAGTCTGTCTTGCAATTACAAACAGTCATATAACTTTCGGTTCATGCTGCTGTGTCTAACAACAAATGATTTTTATCTTATAGATGCAGTGGTTCTTAGGCTTGGGTGTGTATCTTGGTGTGATAAATAATGAATGTATTTACACTTCATACGGTAAATAACTCATGTGCCAAGTTAGTAAATTTTGAAAGGATGTTTATTTCATGTTGTTATCAGAGTCTATTAAAAGATTTGAGCCCATCATAAATTCAGATGAATTCCCTTGCATGAGGTGAGTCAGTGGTTCTATTCAGACGCTCACTGTTTATTTATGCTTCAGTGTTTTCTGATTATTTTTCATCACTGCTGGAACTTTTCTCTCTCTGCAGTTTGAAGCACTTCAATATTTTTGTGTGTATGCAAATCAATAATAAACACATTTTGACAAAATAAGGCATCATTTCCATAAAGTCACTTTCACATACATCAATGTCACCTTTGTTTTTATTGCTTTAGTGATGACTATAATATAAACCTGTCATCATGAAACCTGTTTGTCACTTTGACAGCAGTCCGTCCCTCTCCAAAAACAAGGTTTCAATATAACATTGAAGTTTTTGAATATCATACAGTAGTTCCTTCTTCCTAGACCGCTGTTGACAGCTTATGTGAGTGTCTTAAAGACACTATTTCCTAGAATACTGTCTCATTCTCAGGAATGCTTTCTTCTGTCCTTGAATTCCTCCTTTGAGGCCACACTTTGATGATGAAATATCCAGCAGTCTGTGCTGCAATTTTTGTAAATGTTTAGTCACATGACTGCTGTTTATCATTATGATTTGAATTCAGCAATTATATGATGTTTTATTACTTGTAGCCTATGTATTATATTCAAGTTTGTGGCTGTCAGCTTGTTTTAATTTTTGAGTAATTTAATAAATACATTTGCCCATAACAACAGCAATAATTATATATATAATATAAACTGTTCATGAAATGTTGATATTTTGGTTAAATAATAAATCAGTTTTCTTCATGTATAGAGTGCAAGCTTGAATATTAAGCTTGTATGCTAGGTGACATGAATAAAACAGACGATTAGATTGTTAATCACAATTATTTGACAAAAATGTCGGCATTTCATGATCAGCTCATATGGCAAGATAAGCTATGGGTGTTGAAGATTAGGAAACTGCATGCACAAACTAATGGCATGTTTTCTGATGTGTGTTTCAGCTGTCACCAGTGTGAAGTTATGGGCCATTGACAGACAGTGTTTCCAGACCATCATGATGAGGACGGGACTCATCAAACATGCGGAGTACATGGAGCTATTGAAAAGGTGAGCAGCTGTCTTGTTATGGAAGTGCATCTCTTTCTTCATAATCTGACATCTTAATTTGCATAATGGAACCCAGAGAAGAGAGCATGGGGCATATTTTACATATTAAAGACAGAATTCTGCATTGTTGGGCTCCTGAGCCAAACTGGATGAAAGAAGTATTCATCAAAGACTTTAAAGACACTGAGGCAGAACAGATGAGTTTCTTGGAAGATTCTGCAATTCATTGCCAAAGAAACTCTCTATAGCTCCCGATCTCCTTCCTCTCCTGCTTTCATGATCTTTCTCTCTCTCTATCTCTTAGTCTCTGCGTCTTATGAATTAACATGAGAAAAATGAATAGTAATGCTATCGTTTTTAATGAATCATCTAATGTTAATGATATTACCCCATCCCTGCTGCTGTATTTATTATTTGAATAATTAGACCTAAATTTGTCAATTATGCTTTGAACTAACAGCCGTTAACGAACAAAAGCAGAGTGCATGTGAATGCATTAGACACTATGTTGAACTTGTGCATTTTACTGATCTGGTTCATAGACCAATATTTATATTTCATATTTAATCCTGAGCTAGTCCAGACTTGGAGAAAAACATTCTTAAGTAACAATGTGCATGCGTGAGTGATCCCACCATTTACTCCTGATATAGGCTATTAAAGATTTATCTCTTATGTTGATCTGTTTAGTTCTGAATGCAAAATATCGAAATAATAATAATAATAAACATTTTCTGTGTTTGTATATATTTACAATATTTACAATGATATCTGTCACAAGTGTGCTGGTGTGTAGAGTAACGCGCACGATAAAGATATATATCAAAGAGTTCTTTTAATGCTCACGGGAGAATAAGGCACATCCAACACAAATCATCAAACATAGGATATAACATTAATAGCGGACAAGGAGAAACTAAACAGACAGGGTTTTTAAACACAAGGAAAGTAATCATGGGAATGGAAACAGGTGGGGATTAATCAATTAACAAAACTAGGAGCGGAACATGACCAAAATAGGGAAACACAAAAGGAACAGAAAGTCCATGATCTTGACAATATCATATATAAATATATTTAATATATAAACGTAACATATTTTTCTTAAATATATACAAGCATATGTGTGTATTTATACATGATAAAGCTACACAGCACAGCACACATACATATATTATGTTAACAAAAACTTTTATTTTGGATGCGATTAATCACATTGCATAATACATTTATGGAAAATAAAAAAATCATGCAGTTTTTGTTGTGTGACTTTTTCACTTTGTTTGTGGTTTATGCTTTTTCATTTTTTCCTGCATTTTTTTCCAGTAGCAGTGAATGACATCAACTTTTTGACCCTAACAAGTTTCTCTGGTGAAAATCTAAATCATATTTTTTTTTACTGATAATATGTTCTTGGTACAAAGTTCAAGAATAGTGATGGTACTTGTCAGCACAAGCTGTTATTATCCGTTTTGGAATTAACCTTCAACCCCTTAACATTTTAAATTTAACATGATTGGCACAAATGTAACATAATTGAAAGAAAACATGTTTTGGGTTATTAAAATTTAAAAAAAATACCAGTCTGTGCTTTTATTACTGGGTGAATACTATAGCAATCTATATTACAGTAAATAAATAACATATAAAGTATATATATATATATATATATATATATATATATATATATATATATATATATATATATATATATATATATATATATCTTGTCAATTTCAGACCAAATATTAGCTCAGAATGGCCTGTGTGTAATCTGTGTATCCATGACACCTTTAGGTTTCTCTGCTGCAGTCTTACACTAAACTGTAACAGGAGACTTTAATGGACTCTTGAATTTTTTATGACATGTGAAATATTTATGCAGGAGCAGCTTTTGATGTATGATCATCTCATGACACATGGCAGTGAAACATGGACTCAGCTCGTCCCTTAAAACGTGTGTGCGTTTGCTAATGCAACAGACAAAGATGCCCAAATCTCATCAGGGACAATCTACGGTCCCTCAGGACAGAGGATCAGTTGGCCTCTCATGCCATCTCATCCTAAACATGATTCATTAAGATTTAGATAAATTACATATTTTATTACGTAATGCAGATAATGCCTTGGCTTTGTGGCAAATTAGCTCAGTGTTTAGCGATTAGCCAGACAAAAAACTTTTTCTCCATTACGCAACACATGACCAGATATGTTTAGAAATGTTGTATCATGGTGATTGAGGGATATTATTGTTGCAGAGAGAAGCTATGGGTTTACTTCAATGTGTGATGATGACCAGCTGTTTCAACCTATCAAGTCAGACTAAAAATTCACCCAGTGTACAGTGAGAACAAGCACTGAATTACATAAAGTGTGGCAATTTAAATTAAAAAGTGTTGAAAGTTTCTGAGGAGGGACAGAAAGCTCTCAGACTAAATCTAAAATATCTTAAACTGTGTTCTGAAGATAAATGGAGGTCTTACTGGTTTGGAACGACATGAGCGTGAGTCATTAATGACATCATTTCGGTGAACTAACCCTTTAACAAACACCAAAAGACTCTTCATCTTTGTATAAGAATTTAATCCATCACATGTGTTTGTTTCATTTTGTCTCTCATTGACAGTGTCCTGACGTTCCGGGGTCTTCCAGAACAAATACTGAGCAAGCTGGCTGATGTCCTTGAGGAGGTTAGAGATCTTCCTGATCCTTAAGCAAACACAAATGTAAATAAATCTAAGCATTTTTTATCTTTGTGCACTGATTGCTCAGCATTCAAACTTACCACTTATATACTTGTACTTTTCTTTAGATAGATAAGCTAAAATTAAAGGAATCTAAAGATATCTTTTTATTTATTTTTTTATTTTATTACTAAAGGTTATTTATTTTCAGTACATATTTCAGTTAGCTTCCAAAACAACATTTTTGAAGTTTTCATTCAAGTTTTAAAATTTAATGTACCAAAAACAACTTTTAATAGATTTAGTTTACAATAACTTGCTATTTTTTTCTGTCAGAATACAAAGCTGTTTTAAATGGTTAAAGATGTCTTTCGGTCAACAGAAGGGTGTATTAAAAGGGGACCTATTATGCCCCTTTTAACAAAAATAAGTCTCTGATGTACCCAGAGTGTGTATATGAAGTTTTAACGCAAAATTAAATTACAATTGCCACTTTTACAGTATGAGCCAAAACATAGCTTTTATGTCTTCCCCTTTAAATGCAAATGAGCTGGTGCTCCAGGGAAGAGGGCGGAGCTTCAAGATAATACATGATACTTACTTCTTCTGGAGGTGTAGCTGGATCACGAACAGTTGGCACTGCTCCATCCTTCAGGAGCACCTTTTTGAGCAAAACCTGCTTTATACAAAGCAGTCCAGTGTAAATGATTTGCGCGGACATAAAAAAATTTCGCTAGAGTTGAGGGAGCATCTTCTTCATTAACAAAATGAATCCACCTTGTCTTCAGTGGCTCAGATTTCAGGAGTAAATGCAGAGAGCTATGTGGATTCATATGTCCAGCTACAGAACAATTAAGTGCTTGAGAGACATTAACCTGTGGCTAATGTGATGTCACATTAGCAGCAATGCTGAAAACAGGTAGTTGGGAGACACTGCTTTTTACTTACAGGTATTAAAAAAAAGAGTGGGTGGCTTTTTATTATTATAGAGTGGTTGTGTACACACACTGCCAACATACATTTATGTCCAAGCAACATGTGAAAGTGAATTTTGCATAACAGGTCCCCTTTAAGGCATCTGTCAGCAGGGGCTAGTTGTCTCACATTAAATAGACAAACTTTGACCTATTGGTTGAGACAAATAAGAGAGTAAAACCCGCCCTAAAATTGGACGTTAAGACGTTCAGAAAACTCATCAAACAAAAAAAGTTTTACAAAAAACACCTCAGAGCCACTTATTGTTGTCTCTGCACACAACAGGGATAAGTATTTTAACACTGGAAAAATTACTCACTTTAAGAAAGCACCTGCCAAGAAAATGTAAATGCATTTCTGCTGAAATATGTTGAATTATTCACTTTAAGCCTGGCAATGTGAAAAAAATCCATCAGGGACCGTTTTTCAGCAATTGAAAGACTCATAACCCAAGTTATAAAAGCTCCTCATTCATTTCATCAATAATTTGGGAGCATTTTTAGACCTTCTTGTCTTGTAGTGAATGCACATGGTTTAATAAGTTGTAGTGGAGTGAATCCTAGAGTTGTTTGTACTCTCTCGTCCTGAATATGAGGTCCACTATGCACAAAGCATCAAAGGAGCAAAATCAACGTTTTATCAAAGAAAAGCATGAAAAGATTAGCCATTGTGAATATCTTAGTCATCAGTCAGTCTATCTTTTGCAGAGGTCCACATCACCTCTACACCTCGTCAGCATATAACGTTTATCACTGGGGAGTGAGTGATGGAGACCCACAGCTCCCTGTGTTTAGGGGTGAAAGGTTGTTGTTTTCCATTATTTGTGGATTTGTTGATAATATTGCAGTAGCTGTGGTTCGCCTTTGTGATAAAACATGATTCACAGCCTCATAACAATAACACAGCAACTCAGAAATTGGTTTGGCTCTTAATATTAATTGCATTTATGTTCAATATGTCTAATACAGACACTATCAGATGTGTACCGTTTAGACAGTGACAGTGAAACACTGACAGCATTATAAACAAAATGGATTGAGTGGATACAGCCCCGTTTCTGACATTCACATTATAATGTTGGTCTCTGGTATATTATATCTACTGTAATATAATGAAATATTCACTGTGTTTATGTTGTCTGCCAATTGTAATATTATTGATATACTATTTTACTGCAGTGTTAATATTTTGAATTAGGTTTGGTTTAAAATTTTAAAATTTGTATTAGTTTAGTTTTTTAAATATTTCTATTTAACTTTAATTCACTTATATTTTATCATTTTACTGTGTCAAATTAAAAACAATTTCAGTTATTTATCAAGGCAACATTTTCCAAGTTCTCCAATATTTTATTTCAGCATTATTTTGAGTACCAAAAATTATTTTAATAGCTTTTAGTTAACAATAACAAGACTGATGCTTGCTAATGTTTTAATTTACATCAAAACACACATCTACTTTTAAATGGCTTTCAATGGCAATGTCATTTGCAAAGAGTGGAAGGGAGTCTCTTCAGCTGATAATTGACCTTAAAAGAGACTGAAATTTTCGAAAGCTTTTTGAAAGTAAATGATAATTTTGCATGTGTAATTATGTTGGAGATGAAAATGAAGTTATTTCTTCTGTCATCATCTTTGTGGTCACTTCTATTTGATGCGGCTCCTCCATTAATTGCACATACACAGTAGCTGCATGAATTTAGAGTCCAGATATATCTGAATCTTAACATTACTGAATATTCACACTGACTTGAGTGCTTTCCATTGGGAAGTATTCACTCATCTTAAACAGTCTCGCTACAACTGTACTTAAAAAGCATTTTTACAATTAAGCTACACTTAAATACAACACAAATAAACTTTTGCACATTCAAGTGTAAAAAAATGAGAAAATAATAGATATACTGTTCAAAATCAAGACATTTTTTGGACACTTTATTCTCAAAAGTTATGAGCATGTTATTTGCACGTGATTTTTAGTTAGGTTATGATATTCAATTTTTTTATTACATCATACATATCAATTAATATATAGAGTTTTTATTATAAAACCTTTACTTTTATTCATATCATTCATTAGAAATATAAATACAGCAATGTATTTTAACAAAGAAACATAATTTTAGGACCATTAAGATTTTTCTAAAATCTGTCATTGTGAAATCTGTTGCAAATAATGAAAATACAAACAAATTTTTTTTGTTACATATTTTGCTTTACAAATGTCTCGCAAGCATGCAAGTAAAAATCTATGATTTAATTTACATTTTAAGCATATAAATCCTGGTAGAATTTGTTGTTCTGAATTCTGAAAAGTTTTTTATTTATGATCTTTTTGTGGATAATAAATGAAAATGTTGTCTCCTATCACTGCAGGTGTGTATGTGGGTGTTTTGTTGGAGGTCAGACTCTAGGTGATGTTAGAACAAAGTGTTTGCTTGTGTCAGTCTTTGTGGGCTTCGGTTTCCTATTTGCTGGTCGTATCTGATTTCAGACCAAGGTGTCTGGAGGTCAAGGTCTTAGATAGCACACCGAAGGTCAGAGAGATGTTGTGCTGCCTCTTTTCCATTTAGAAATCTGCTGGGTCTTGTGTCGGCACATCCTTTATTCATACCATCTTCGTAGAAAGTGTCACCTGCATTTTTCTCCATCATCTGTTTCCATATCATCTTGACATCCTCAATTTTCTCTCTCTAGACCCACTATGAGGATGGCGACTACATCATTCGCCAGGGGGCAAGAGGAGACACATTCTTCATTATCAGTAAAGGAAAAGTAAGTCTATTTCAGTGCAAAGAGCAAGCAGTGATGGTGTGAAGATGATCCCATGCTAATATCTCTTCCTCTTGTTCTCACTTCGCCCAGGTGACGATGACTCAAGAGGACTGTCCAGGTCAGGAGCCCGTCTATTTGCGTTCTATGGGGAAAGGAGACTCTTTTGGGGAAAAAGCCCTACAGGGGTGAGCCTGTCCTCTACACCACTGTTAAAGTCAGAGTTAATGCCAAATTTAAACTCTAAACTGGATATTTGGAGGCACATCCAAGACGGTTTCTCATAACCTGTCAAGGTTTTATAAGATTCACATATGCTTAAAGATAAACAGTCTGCTTTTAGGTCTAGTTTTTGCTTTTTGACATTTTCAACCTCCAAAAACATTATTTAATGCAGAAAATCTCATTCTTGGTTCTTTTAATGAGAAAGAGATATTTATAGTAATAAACTACATTAATAAGAACTGGATAACAATCACTTTTGAGAATTGTGAAAAAATCTAAATGCATTATGGGAATGAAAATTCCTAATTAAAAGTGTTATAGTAATAATAATATAATAATAACATGAAAAAAGTAGTTTGATCATATGTTAAAAAATGACCTGGGGTTTCCCAAAATCATAGTTGCTAACCTGTTAGCAATAGGAAATTGCATTGCAACTATGGTTTTGAGAAACGCACCCATGGGCAGGTTTTTGTGAGATATTAGTTTTTAAAGGATGTGGTGCCATCTTGTGGCTGCTTATAAAAGCACTCTTGGAATTGTAGTGGTAATAGTTTTGGAATTGTAAACTGTTTAGAGCGGATGCGCTTGCATAGCAAACACATGACTTTACATTCACACAATCTTTAAAAGCACTGTTCGCTCACTTTCTCTTATGACTGAGTAAAAACAGGTTTATTCAGGAGTTTTATTAAACAAAATCTTGCACTTCGGGCATCCCAAGTTTGAGTCCCGGCTCATGGAAAAAAATGTCCAGCTCATGCTCGTCCATACAAAATATGTGAAAAAGCAATAGTATCACAGAGTGGTCACTAGTTAAAGAAACACAAAACAAATTTGTGCATATACTTGACCAAAGCAGGTTCTGGAATTTACATCTGTCAAGAGATATTTACCTCAAAGAAGAAAGTCAGGATTTTCATTAAATAATAGTAAATTATTTTTATTTATTTATTTATTTATTTTTTTTATCAAACCTTATCACATGCCCTCATAACACTCTGTGGTACATTACAGTATTTTTTTCTTAAAAGTTTGAAGCTCGTTGCTTGTCACTCCCATTATATCGACAAGCATAAACACCTTTTTTTGTGGTCTAAAACATCAACAGGGTAACTTAATAATGACTTAATTCAATTTTTTTTGGGTGAACGATACCTTTTATTCTATTAATTTCTATTCATGTTTTTTTTTTTAAACATGATTTGTCTTCATGTTTATCATGCTCCATTCTATTCGGTTTTGTTCTATTTAAGTGTGCTTTATTCTGTTCTGTTCTATTCTATTCTTTTCCTGTAGTGGTGTCTGGTTTAAGGGGGCTGTTTACTCTGATTATAATCCTGCGTTTGGTTGTGTTACTAAGAAACAGTGATCCTGAGAGCATGCTGATATGCTCCGTTGTGTATCAGGTGTCCTGCTGGGCAGTCTTCTGATGCGAGCTGCGAGGTTGTGATCGGAGGTGAAATATAGGCCAGGACATTGTGTGCGGTCAGTCCGATTCCTCGGAGATCAATTAAATGCTGTCCTGTAAGAGCTCACGCTTTACGGAGATCATTAACCGTGTCCAGAACTTCATAAAAGAATCTCTTGATCCTGGGATTCAATTCATGTGTGTGTCTATGTGCATTCTGAAGCATTTGACACCTGATTGGTTCACAGACACGTTTGGCAGAGCTGATGATATCGGTTTTTCATGCCGTGTTTCCTCAAGCTGGTGAACGTGTCCCATTTACAGCACACTGACCCACACTCCTGGGATAGTTCACCCAAAAATCTAAATTGTCATTATTTATACTCTCATGACATTCCAAACCCATATAACTTTTCATAAAAACGAAACTTATGTTTTTCCATTAAAAAAACAAACAGCATAGAGGCTGTATAACTGCATTTATTCAGCAACTACAGTGCAACAGCAAACAATTTATAACTGAGATCAGTGTTAACATTTATTACAGTTTTTCACAGAGAAGGTTTTGATGGCAATTTCTTTCTTGACTGGCAAAAAAACAAAACACATATTGAACATAAATAGGGATTAAGACAGTTTGGCTCTATATAAGAAATAAATAAATAAAATAAAAGCACTGTGCAATCATTCCGTACCTATATAAAGGTCTTTTTTGTCTTTTTGTGCAGCTGTTTTAAGGAAAAAAGTTATTTTAGCATTCTGCAAAAGAATCTTTTGTGTTTAAAGGACGAATGAATTTTATATGGGTTGAGAATGTCATTGAAAGTGAGTAAATGATGACAGATTTCCTCTTCTCCTCTGTCTCTCTGTGTTCAGTAATATTGTGCAGCAGCTGTGACCTTTGCAGTAGTGTTATTGTGTATTTGTGCTGTGACAGCTTTAGAGCCGATCTGTTGTGAAGAATTCTCACCTCTGCAAGTATAAGTGTGTTTCGCTGGAAATGGATCCGGTGTGTGCGTGCGTGTGTGTGTGTGAGTGTGTGGTGTCCGGCAGTATTTGCAGTTGGACACAGGAGTAGACACCTCGCGTGCATGTGTGTTTGGGTGTGCGTTTACCATTTAGTGTCCAGCCCTTTTTGCATTCAGAGAGCTGTGTGTGAGAGCTCTTCCTTCAGACAGAACTGCCAATGATGGGACAGATGTCACATAGTGATTGTTTTAGCGTACTGTACTCTAGTAGTATATGCATGTGTATAGCAGTGCTCTGGTCAGACGGTAGTGAAAACACAAAGCATCATGAGGTCAGAGTGGGATTCAGACTCTGATGACTGCGACTGGGGCGACAGTGAGGAAGAGGACAGTCTGCAAACTCTGAGGCACGCCGACTTCATTCTTTCATCAGCTGAAACTGATCATTTAGATATTATAATTTAGATTTGAATAACTATTTTTGTAAATTATTTGACTGAATTATTTTCAATTTTGTGAACTAATATAAATCGTGCTTACACAATTGATTATAAATTGACTTTTCTCTTTATATGTGTGTATGTGTACTGTATATACATTCTTTTTTTTATTTGTGTTGTTTTCAAATTTAAACATACATTTTAATATTTATGTACAATTATTAATTATTATAATTAATAGCATTATACATTTGTATATTGTACATTATATTTAGGATACTTATAATTCATTTTAATAGCTTTAATTTTTGAACTAATATGAACATATTTATCTATAATTACTTAAATAGTATTCAAATTTGAATTAAATATTCAAATGAATACAATATTTATTATTATTGTAGTTGTATTATTTAAACTAATATATTTACATTGATTATTGTACTGCGTCTGTGTTTTTTGAACAGGGAGGATGTCAGAACAGCTAATGTCATCGCAGCAGAGTCTGTCACCTGCCTTGTGATTGACAGAGAGTGAGTATATGTTTATCCTGTGCCAAGAGTTGCTTTATATACACTGCTTGAACATCACAAGTGTCACTCACATTCCAGAAGAAGTAATTCAGGCCAGGTTTTCCAGTTCATTGAACATCTGTGGATTTTACACTGGTCTTTCTATTTATGTGTGTGTGTGTGTGTGTGTGTGTGTGTGTGTGTGTGTGGAACACAGAATCTGTGGGTTTGAAGTGCTTATCTGCTCCCTTATAGAACTCAATAAATCAAGCTCAACCTAAATAGCTAAAGTGTCACGTGTGTCAATAAGCTGGAAAGAGTGAGACAGACAGAGAGAGAGAGGCGCATATGTGCCCTCCGGCGGGGAAAACTCTCTTTCCTGTCTGACTGAGACTCAAACCATCAGCCATCTGTGTGGCAGCTGATTATGGTACATTTCAATCTGAAGTAGTTCATTTAGATATTAAAGTTTCACTATATATTAGTACTGACTTTCTAATTTAAGAAAAAGACATCAATTAAAAATTAACAGTCATTTGAGGGATAGATCTTCAACTTTACATGAGTTCATTCTCAAAAGATAAATATATGTGCTATGTCCTTCTCACATTAGACGTTTCTAATGAAATGATCAATTTAAATACAGATTATATATGTGTGTGTGTGTGTGTGTGTGTGTATATATATATATATATATATATATATATATATATATATATATATATATATATATATATATTTAATTTATTTATAAAAAAATTATTTTTATTTTTTTATTTTTTTATTGTAGTAATATTTCACAATATTGTTGATTTCCTTCACAGTAGTGTATTTGTAATAAAGATGAAATCTTTCTGTTTGTGCCATTTTTTTAGCTCATACAAACACCTGATTGGAGGTCTGGAAGACGTGTCCAACAAAAGCGGTGAAGACGCAGAGGCAAAAGCAAAGTAGGTGAAATCATCTTCGAAGACATGTTCTTATTCTGTTTTCTTCCCCCAGATCCATTTGTAATATTTTTTCTATATAACTTTACCACCACAAGGAAAATGTATCTTTTTATATGACATGACGCTATCAAAAGAATCGTGGACAGTATGTTAGTTGAGTTAGTGATGTCATGTCCATATCTGTTTATGTAGAATCTGATGCATATCGCACAGAAAAATTGCTCCAATAATATGTTGGCTTTTTTACAATTTCTAAATGCGAACCAGGTTTATCAGTTGGTGAGTGATGAGAAACAAAGTCATATTTAAAGGCTTCCGTGATGTTACAGTTATGGTTGTTCAAAGCATAATGTTTGGGGAAAATATTCAATTTAGTTTTTTGTTCATTTGAGTTTTGTTTGAAACAAGATGATGTTGAGCAAAGGGTTAAAGGTTTTGGTCAGTAAGATAGTTTAAGGTTTTTGAAAGAAGTCTCTTATGCTCATCAAAATACAGCAAAAACTGTTTTTAAATAATATTTAAAATACAATGTAATTATTCAAGTGATGTTTTCAATCTTAAAATATTTTAAAATGTAATGTATTTCTGTGATACAAAGCTGAATTTCCAGCATCGTTACTCCAGTCTGCAATGTCACATGATTCTTCAGAAACCAATCTCATATGAAGATGAAAGATGAAAATAGCTGTGCAGCTACCTTGATAATTTTTTTTTCAGGATTCTTTGAATAGTAAGTTCAAAACAACAACATTTATTCAAAATATAAACCTTTTGTAACATCATAAATGTCTTTCCTGTCACCTTTCATCAATTGAATGAATACTTAATAGTGAATAAAAGAAATAATTAATAAATAGATCTTACTGACCCCAAACTTTTTCTGATTTGATTGGTACTAGTAAAATACAAAAGTCTAGCAACAATTAGAATGCAGTTGTCAAAGGGCAGCTCAAGGATGTTTACTGTAACTCTAGAGCTGTAAAGCAGAAAAGGCTGTGCTAGCATGCAGAAGACATGTTATATAAGATCCAGCAACTGTTCATGATCTGAAGAAACATGATGAGAAAGCGATGCAATCATTGTGCGGCGATGAGAAAATAATCCGTTCAGAGAAATGTGAAACCTTATCACATTTCACTGAGAGAATATCAGACACACACAGAGAGAGAAAGAGGGATTCTGGGATAGTTCAAAAACTCAGTTCCCACTTCTGTCATATCTGAACCGAAATAGAAACTTATCCTCCTCTTATCTGCAGATCTGCAATGTAAATGAGCTCTGATGAATAATGAAGAGGTGTCTGAGATTAAAGCTTATTAAGACACATCTACAGCTGTCACCTCCTGCACTGCATCCCCTGTTATCCAAACTACAAACCTGTAAATAAATCTCCAGCTGCCACGCTGACAGATAGAGAACACTCTAATGAGACGAGTGTGTACAGCTCTCCTGGACTGCATCACTAGGAGCACCAAACAGAAACGCAAAAAAATCTTATCAAGTTTTGAACACTCCTCTTGGTTTCATATTAAAATATATATGCAGTGTGTGTATAAACAGATATACCACAAGACCAGTCATAAGTCGCACAGGTGTGTTTGTAGAAATAGCCAACAATACATTGCATGGGTCAAAATTATCTATTTTAATTTTATGCCAAAAATCATTAAGTAAATATAAGTAAAGATCATGTTCCATGAAGATATTTTGTAAATTTCTTACCGTAAATACAGTATATCAAAACATAATTTTAGTAATATGCATTGCTAAGAACTTAATTTGGACAACTTTAAAGGCGGATTTTCTTAATTATTTGAATTTTTATTAATTCATTTTTTGCACCATCGGATTTCAGATATTCAAATAGTTGTATCTCAGCCAATTATTGCCCTGTCCTAACAAACATACGTCAATGGATGTATTCAGCTGATTTATTTATGCAATTCAATAAATAAATAAATAAAATAATAAATAAAATAAAAATACCCTTATGACTGTTTTTTTTGGTTCAGGTTCACGTATAAATAAATGCACAGTAATTAATGTGCAATTTATATCAAGCCATTGCAAATACAAAAGACAAAATATCACCAAATGTATTAAAATATTTGTTAGTTTATTTTTTTACAAATAATTATTAAAACTTAATTAAATGTTATATTATTTAAAATGTTGCCATATTTTACTTTTTATTATTATAAACATATTACCTTATAACTTATTTTATATACTTTTAACCTATTAATTTAAAAAGGGTATAATTTATTTTTATTAATAATAATCATACAAATAATTTTTACTGATCCTTCCATAAAAAAAAAAAAAAAAAAAAAACTTTTAAGTTGCAGTAATGCACATAATGGAAATCAAGACATTGCAAAATACATTAAATGCAGTCCATAAAGAATCTATAAGGCTCCATGTTGCCACCTTGTGGTCAATCAAAATTGACTATTACACCAACAATGAATTAAAGAAACCATGACCTAATAATCGGCAGGGCCTTCCAGGTTAATATTTTAATCAAAGCGGTTTTAAAACTAATTTTGTTGATTCCGCAGGCATAAAATATCAGTAAATTGTCTAGCAGAAATGTGAAAATCATGTCAGTGTTGCTAGGTGCCAGACCTTTTTATCAGCATGCATGAGCACAAAGAAGGTTGGAAGCTAGCACCACTGTCACAAATTCGATGGTCACACATACACCTGCCTGTTTCATCCTTGAGAGTTTTAATCTCAATTATGCTTTCGTTTATTGAGTTAAGACATGCGACACACATTTGAATGCAGGGGATGTTTTCAGATGGCTGAAAGGACTGAAAACTGGATTAAACTGTCACTTTGTGCAATCCAAATGTATTAAAATATGTATTCAAATATATATATACATTTTTTGATATATTATTTTACATAGTATTATTTTAAAAACGAATTGGCCTATTTTACTTTATTTTGAATGGGTGTTTGACACTCTCGTGGTAGAATCTGCCAGCTCTGCAGCTGGTGTGAGGCTTTAAACAGCTTGCAGCTGGAGAATGAATATCTTCTGTTTATAGTCTTAACAAGAGTTGTGGCTTGTATCCATGCCTCTTTCCAAAACTGCACTCTTGTTTGTGCATTAAAGATCATGCCAGCGCTGCACATCCCTGACCCTGCCAGCCTAGTATCTGATTATGTGAAAAGGATTGAATAATATCTAAAGCACGCTTTGCGTATGTCTGCTGGGTTTTACAACCCTTGGCAGTGTGCGTGGAAAATCTTAAACTCTGTGTGACACTGCAAAGCGGTTTTTGCCAAGCTAAACTGCAGCTCAATCGTGTCATTGGCCATGGCTCAAGCGAAGGGATTTGATTGGCCAGTTCTGCATCATGGCCTCATATAAGCACTTTGATTGGAGGAAAATATGACAGTATCCAGGTCACAGGACAGTCTGCAAACAGACATCCTGCAGCAATTTATTTGCAATGTCATAGAATCCTTATGCCATTCTGACCTCTAATTAATCATCTGTATGATTGCAAATATCAGTGATGAACATGATCTGATGCAAACTCCTTGATCTTCACAGCCAAAACCCTGTTTAGTTGCAATCAAAATAAAATATTATATTATAGCAACAAAAAGTAAGCTATAATTGTTTGCCAAATTTCTTTTTTTTATCCCATTTTTTCTGGTTATACATTACATATACATTATACAGAAAATGTAGACTCAATGAGGTATGTTGTTTGTTTACATTGCCCTTCAGGACTTAAACTAAAATAATAATAATAATAAAGATAATAATAATAATCGGCTAGTGAAGGAAAAGCAACCACTCAGCACATATGTAAATAATCCTGTTTAAATAAAACTGTTTAGTTACTATTCATTTCCATTTGAAAAGCATCTCAGAATGCACCTTATGAAGTGTCAGAATATATCTCGCTTGTGCAGTGCTGTGTTCTAGACAAACACTGATGAAAATTACATGAGATTTGAGTTTTGGGTTGCCCCACTAGACAGACCGAGGGAATAACTACGATTTTTCTTCCATTCACTTTTCTTCTATTCCACTTTTTTTTCCCTGTTTGTTGAAATGCAGATACGAGGTAGAGAACGCATTCTTCTCCAACCTAGACCTGTCTGACTTCAACATCATCGACACTCTTGGCGTTGGAGGATTTGGCCGTGTTGAGCTGGTAACACAGAACGACATGTTTTCACTGCATTATGTTTTTCTTTTATATAGAGGTGTGCCTTTTTTCTCCAAATTATGATTTGAATATATTGTGTATTCCAATTGTAGTTGTAATATTAGTCATTCATTCAGATATAACTGTGTGTGTGTGACACTAAAGCTAAAGGAATATTTTTAACTCCCCATCTTTTGTTTTCAGGTGCAGCTCAAGAGCGATGAGTTGAAGACATTTGCGATGAAGATCTTAAAGAAGCGCCACATTGTGGACACAAGACAACAGGAGCACATCCGCTCGGAGAAACTGATCATGCAGGAGGCACATTCAGACTTTATAGTCAGGTACCTACTACTGCTTTACACTTCAGTGATTTGTATCCAGTATTATTTTAGTGTCGTCAGTAATATCTACTTGTAGTTT
Organism: Carassius gibelio; assembly: GCF_023724105.1. Lineage (NCBI taxonomy): Eukaryota > Metazoa > Chordata > Actinopteri > Cypriniformes > Cyprinidae > Carassius > Carassius gibelio. The sequence continues at coordinate 6,730,367 of NC_068408.1, read as the reverse complement.
TTGTTATATTTTGAATTAGATTTTATTTTTATATTTTTATCATTTACATGTTAGAGTCTAAGTAATTTTGTTTTTATTCTATTTAGTTTTCAAGTTTGTACTTTTAGTCTATTTCATTACTTCAGCTTAGGAATTTTACCTTGGCAACAAGCTTATATATATACAGTATTGTTCAAAATAATAGCAGTACAATGTGACTAACCAGAATAATCAAGGTTTTTCGTATATTTTTTTATTGCTACGTGGCAAACAAGTTACCAGTAGGTTCAGTAGATTCTCAGAAAACAAATGAGAACCAGCCTTCATGATATGCACACTCTTAAGGCTGTGCAATTGGGCAATTAGTTGAATTAGTTGAAAGGGGTGTGTTCAAAAAAATAGCAGTGTGGCATTCAATCACTGAGGTCATCAATTTTGTGAAGAAACAGGTGTGAATCAGGTGGCCCCTATTTAAGGATGAAGCCAACACTTGTTGAACATGCATTTGAAAGCTTAGGAAAATGGGTCGTTCAAGACATTGTTCAGAAGAACAGCGTACTTTGATTAAAAAGTTGATTAGAGAGGGGAAAACCTATAAAGAGGTGCAAAAAATGATAGGCTGTTCAGCTAAAATGATCTCCAATGCCTTAAAATGGAGAGCAAAACCAGAGAGACGTGGAAGAAAACGGAAGACAACCATCAAAATGGATAGAAGAATAACCAGAATGGCAAAGGCTCAGCCAATGATCACCTCCAGGATGATCAAAGACAGTCTGGAGTTACCTGTAAGTACTGTGACAGTTAGAAGACGTCTGTGTGAAGCTAATCTATTTTCAAGAATCCCCCGCAAAGTCCCTCTGTTAAAAAAAAGGCATGTGCAGAAGAGGTTACAATTTGCCAAAGAACACATCAACTGGCCTAAAGAGAAATGGAGGAACATTTTGTGGACTGATGAGAGTAAAATTGTTCTTTTTGGGTCCAAGGGCCACAGGCAGTTTGTGAGACGACCCCCAAACTCTGAATTCAAGCCACAGTACACAGTGAAGACAGTGAAGCATGGAGGTGCAAGCATCATGATATGGGCATGTTTCTCCTACTATGGTGTTGGGCCTATTTATCGCATACCAGGGATCATGGATCAGTTTGCATATGTTAAAATACTTGAAGAGGTCATGTTGCCCTATGCTGAAGAGGACATGCCCTTGAAATGGTTGTTTCAACAAGACAATGACCCAAAACACACTAGTAAACGGGCAAAGTCTTGGTTCCAAACCAACAAAATTAATGTTATGGAGTGGCCAGCCCAATCTCCAGACCTTAATCCAATTGAGAACTTGTGGGGTGATATCAAAAATGCTGTTTCTGAAGCAAAACCAAGAAATGTGAATGAATTGTGGAATGTTGTTAAAGAATCATGGAGTGGAATAACAGCTGAGAGGTGCCACAAGTTGGTTGACTCCATGCCACACAGATGTCAAGCAGTTTTAAAAAACTGTGGTCATACAACTAAATATTAGTTTAGTGATTCACAGGATTGCTAAATCCCAGAAAAAAAAATGTTTGTACAAAATAGTTTTGAGTTTGTACAGTCAAAGGTAGACACTGCTATTTTTTTAACACACCCCTTTCAGCTAATTGCCCCATTGCACAGCCTTAAGAGCGTGCATATCATGAATGCTGGGTCTCATTTGTTTTCTGACAATCTACTGAACCTACTGGTAACTTGTTTGCCAAGTAGCAATAAAAAATAAACTAAAAACCTTGATTATTCTGGTTAGTCACATTGTACTGCTATTATTTTGAACAATACTGTATGTCCCTATGGGTCTCTTTTGTCACTTTTTAAATTTCTAATTTTTTGCTACATTTGAATGAGATGACACTTGGTGACTTTCATGAACACACACACACACACACACACACACAAATAAAAAAATTTATTGACATGATTAAGATATGATAAAAGGTCAAGAAATAAAAAGTAGCACTTGGCACCAGTCAAAAATGACAGAAAATTATTGAAAAGAATAAACATTTAAAAATAGGTAATAAAATAGGATAATTAGCATAGTATTATAAAATCTCCCCCAAAATACTAAATAATTAAAAAAATATTATTGAACAAAAATATATTATATAGAATATATTAGATAAAACATTACATTTCAAATACATTTCAAGGTATTTTTAAGCTTTGACATCAGAAGTGTGAAGTGAAACGTGAAAATAGATTAACCTGATTCTGTAGAATGGCGTTTTGACTGTGTTCCTCTTGTTTTCTCAGACTCTATAGGACATTTAAGGACAGTAAGTACCTCTATATGCTGATGGAGGCGTGTTTAGGTGGAGAACTGTGGACTATTCTCAGAGACCGGTGAGACCTGTCAATTCACTCTAGATCAATGTGTTTTTCTTCACTTGCTGTCTGAATTTCAACAACACAACAGTCCTGTTTCTTTCCTAATCACAGGGGCAACTTTGATGATTCAACTACGCGCTTTTACACGGCATGTGTGGTGGAGGCGTTCGCTTACCTGCATTCCAAAGGCATCATATACAGAGACCTCAAACCGGAGAACCTGATCCTAGACCACAGAGGCTACGCCAAACTGGTGAGGACAGTAAAGGCATTGGATATGGACACCTAATTCTCGCCCTCTAGTAGTTTCAAGAGATAAAAAGACAACAATAGCCTGCAGTCACCTAGAACATTGTGCTGAATCTACATATAAGAGTCTATTAATGTTAGTACATAAGATGATAAAATAACAAACCAATTAGTATTTATAAAAGGATAATGATAATATATGATTTTTTTTCTGTTCACGTGTTGGTCCTCTTATACAGTAGGTGTACTTTTCTCAAAATCTCACCCTCATGTCATTCTAAACTAGTGTGATTTTTTTTTTTTTTGTAGCAGATTTTTTTATGAATTCTGAATTGATTCAAAATTATTCAAAACTGTGTATTTTGCATTAGACAAGAAAAAAAGTTTAGTAAATAATGGTTTTCATTTTTGGATGGACTGCCCCTTTAAAGAAGTCAGATTTAGCTTGTGTCAAAGTAGACTCAAGCTTGAAAATTTAAATCTTGGGTAAATCTTTTAAAGGTGGATTTTGGCTTTGCTAAGAAGATCGGCTTTGGGAAGAAGACGTGGACATTCTGTGGTACACCAGAGTATGTGGCTCCAGAGATCATCCTGAATAAAGGTCATGACATCTCTGCAGATTACTGGTCCCTCGGCATCCTCATGTACGAGCTGCTGACTGGCAGGTAAGGAACAGGGCTTCGTGTGTTAATTAAACATTATTAAAGTATTAGGATTTATAATTTATACTACACATGCAATGGTTTTTAAATCCATTTTCAGTCCTCCTTTTTCAGGACCGGATCCAATGAAAACATACAACATCATTCTTAGAGGCATCGACATGATAGAATTCCCTAAAAAAATTACCAAAAATGCTGCCAATCTCATCAAAAAGCTATGCAGGTGTGTGCATCACTATAAACCCCACTGGCTGTCTATTAGCAGATCTTGTTCATGCAGATTTCTCTTTTCTTCTTCTTAGAGACACGCCGTCTGAAAGACTAGGAAACTTGAAAAACGGAGTCAAAGACATCCAGAAGCACAAGTGAGTTTGATATTTGCTTTAAAACATGAACATGAAAAATATGCTGATATAGTTTTATGAATGGTCTCATGTTATGAACATGTTTGCAGATGGTTTGAAGGATTTAACTGGGACGGATTGAGGAAGGGCACACTGACGCCCCCCATCATACCTAATGTAAGTGCTTATACTCATGCAAGGCAGATTTTACACTGATGTTAGAACGGAAACATACTCTGCAAGTACTTTATGAATTACAGGGCTTTTACTGTAATGGTCACAAGTCTTAAGGGTATAGTTCACCCAAAAATGAAAATTTTGTCATTAATTAAAAACACTGTTCACCTTCATGAAATCTGAGAGCTATCTGACCCTGCATATTTTTCTTAAAATAAATTAATGCTATTACTCAGCGGGGATGCATTAAATTATTCAAGAGTGACAGTAAAGATGTTTTTAATGTTGCAAAAGATTTATATTTTAAATTAATGTAAAATAAATTGTAGGCCACCAAATCAGCATATAAGAATGATTTCTGAAGGATCATGTGACACTGAAGACCGGAGGGATGATGCTGAAAATTCAGCTTTGCAGTCACAGGAATAAATTAAATTTTAAAATATATTAATAGAAAATATTTATTTTCAATTATAATATTATTTCACCTTATAACTGTTTTTGAATTATTATTATTATTGAACTTTCATCAAATAAATGCAGCCTTGGTGAGCAAAAGAGATTTCAGAAACAAAAAAATTCTTACAGACCCAGACTTTAACGAAAGTGTATCATTCGCATGCTAACAGTTTTTTTTTTTTTTTTGTAGCTAACATCATCCACAGACACTAGTAACTTTGACAGCTTTCCTGAGGACAATGAAGAGCCACCACCTGATGATAACTCAGGCTGGGACACAGACTTCTAATCGGGCCCAGACACACAACACTGCTCACATGGGACGTCTGCATTACTGGATGGACTGGAGGAGAAATGTGGGAAGAAGCGGAAGGAGAAGAGGTGGATGAAATGAAGTGACTCTAAAAAGACTGTCGAGACCCGGAGCACGTGTTTGACCCATGATAACCACCTTTACTGTGAGCTGACTGAGGAGACAGTCCATTTAGGGAAAAGCTTGTGACCTCAGCGATTTGTTCTTCTCCCTGATTGGTTGCGAACTCTTCATTCACCGATCCGTGTGCAGACTACTCGAAAGACGACCACACTATATGTCGCAGGAGTCCAGACAGACCTGAATGTTGCTCTTAAAGTAATACTCGTTCATTATAGCACATGTACATAATAGCATAGCATCACTACTCTGAGAAACTTGCGCATACGCCGGCGTTAACTCTCACGTGCATCACACTCTTCAAACACACAGACATCACAGACGCATCTTCACGCCTCTCTTCGCTGTTAATTTATTGTTCTGGCAGATGGTCATTACGGTTTATGATATTCTGAGCCCAGCGCTGGTTTTCTCAAACTTCATCCAATGAAATGATGTGCCTCAAATTCATAGCTCCATTAAAAGTGTACTGTATTTATGGTCTAAGATTTATAAGAATTGGGAGATAAGTACTGACGACTGTGAACAGCCAGATTTGAAACAGGAAAAGAGTGTCATTAAAACAGGAACAGATGTGGGACTGATTAACCTTCTAGGACCATTCTTAAATTCAAATGCAGGTACAACATAATCCTGATTTCTCCCCATATTCAGTCATATCAGATCATGAACAGTATTAGTGCCTTAAATCAACGGCATTCTGCGACGCTCCTCATGCTGCATGTCAGAAATCGATCCCTTCAGCCTGCTGCTGTCCATCAGACGCTCTCTGTCTAGTTGTTTTTTTTTACACAATAAAACAACTGTTTTAGACACTATCTGTGTCCTCACATGGTCTGCCACTGTCTTTTATGGATCTGAAATGTTTAAAATGTGAATTGTTTTAGGGTTGGGCTTTTTTTATTTAGGAAACTTTCATTTATTTCTATGATTCAAAGCTGAATTTTTAGCATCATTACTGCAGTCTTCCAGTGCCATATGATCATTAAGAAAACATTCTGATGCTTATTTACTACTCAAGAATATATTATTCTATTTTATTGAAGCTTGACAGCACCTGGTCTTTCTCTATGAAGAAAAGCATGATCAGGACATTCTACAAAATTCCCCTTTATATACAGTAGGTACGGACATACATTTCACTTAAAAAAATAAAATAATAATAATAATAAAATAAAATTATATATATATATATATATATATATATATATATATATATATATATATATATATATATATATATAAATATATATATATATATATATATATATATATATATAAAAGTAATTAAATTCTACCTTTAGGTCCATTAAGTTATTTTATTTTTTTCATTGTGACATACATTTTCAAATGCCTATGGATGTTTTATAGTTTTAGCCTACTTTTTAATATGTATGTTTGTTTTTGTGTTCAAAATGTACAAAATTAATATAATATAAAGTTAATATAAATATAAAATTCATATAAAGCGAGTACACCATGAATCCATTTTCCAGTCCGTGTTTTTACCTTTTGCTGAATCACCACGAAACACCTTTAATAATTGTTCATATTCGAACTATTTTTAGACGTGTTCGGGTAGGTACCGCTGCGGACTAGCACAGTACTTGTGTGATTCGTCATAGATATAAACGGAGAGAAGTAGCGGCTACAATATTCTTCCGCAAGCGGCGGCAGTTTTGTTTCTAAGCCGCTAGAGCGCCAAAAGTTACGGACTGCAAATTTTTAAATGCTTTTGAAAGTCTCTTATTACAATTTAAAATTATTTTTTTTCTGTTTTAATATAATCTAAGATGTAATTTACTAATTTAAATATACGTTATATATTAACTGATCTGGGGGAAACATTTTAATTATTATCAATGTTGAACAGTATTATACTTGTGAAAATGTATCACTGTTTCCTCAAAAATCTTAAACAAATCAGCATATTCAAATTATTTCTGAAGGATTATGTTACATTGAAGACGGGAATAACAATGCTGCAAATTCAGCTTTACATCACAGGAATACATTTAATTTTGAAAATATATTCAAAAAAAAAAAAAAAAAAAAATGGGCAGGGATTGTATATGGTTTTAAATGTCCCAAATACTTTATTTATAATATTATTTATTTCCTTTTGTAATTAAATATAATTAAAAAATGTTTTTGTTCTTGAGACTTTTATATTTCCCTTGCTTTTACTCTCTGAGCACATCCTTAACGACAGAACACGGGTAGGACCTCAAATTTGATTATTTACTGCAATTAAATTACATTTTGTCTGGCATTACCAGAGGATATGATGATGATCTGCTGTTTTCAAACAGAAAAGGCCATATAGGCTATCTGCTTGTGCTTACCCTGGAGAAATGAGTCTCCCAGACTCTGAAATGAGTTTCATGGTAAGTTCACTGTGCAGTCAGGCAGACATTCAGCCTCTAAGCAGAAATAACTTCAGATTCATTTGTTGCATCATTAATTAATTTGCATAGAAATATGCTACATGGCAATAACCTTAATGAAACTAAACAAAAAGTTTAATCATGTTATTTTTTCTAGACCTATAACTTCTTATTTATTAATTTTTCATGTATAAAGTGAATGCTGAGTGCCTCTACTAAAAGTTATGCTGCTAAAATAATGAGAAGCCATCTTTAAATATTCTAAAGCTCAATGCTGTATAAATTAAACACTCCATACAAGTTTTTTTATGATTTCTTTAAAGCCCCATGATCTGTAGGGGGCAGCAATTCACCATTTCACACAAAAGCGCCAGCAAAACTCAAGATTCTTGTGAAGAGCACTAACAGTGTGGGTTACAACCATCAACTCATAGTCAGAGTCAGTTCGATGAAACTAAGAAAAGACTGAATTAAACAGAGTTACACTTTTGTGTTCCTGTTTTAATAATGTCTCAGCTTACCACCCAACTAAAGTGATTTAATATTAACACCGCTAAAAAAAGAACAGCAGGTGTAAGGTGTTTCCACAATGTATTTGACGCCAAAATCAGATTATTTAACAAATTCTACAATTAGGGCAATGCATTTAGTGGAAAAGGTTTTTATTCCACTTTAATCTATTACAGTGAAATGTTTTTTTTTTACTCCACTTGCATTTCAGATTATATAGCTACTTTTTTATAACGATACTCGCCACAGTTCAACTTTTATCTAATAACTACTCTATGTATGCACCTAATGTAAACAATGTAAGCTTGGTGAATCATGAACCCTTTTAAATTCTGTAGTGTGTGTGTGTGTGTATGTATGTACGTATCTATGTATCTATGTATGTATGTATATATATATATATATATATATATATATATATATATATATATATATATATATATATATATATATATATATATATATATATATATATATATATTTATATATTTATATATATATATATATTGTGGGGAACATATTTATATAATCTCCTGCTTAATTTTTAAGTTTGCCCACTTACAAAGATGAAGGGGTTCTAATTTTTATGGTGGGCTTATTTTAAAATATAGAGACAGAATATCAACCACAAAATCCAGAAAAAAAAATAAAATAAATAAAATAAAAAAAAAGATTATATTAAGGTTAGAGGCTGATTTGCATTTCAGTGTGTGAAACAAGTATTTGATCCCCAACCAAAACATAACTTGATGCAGAACCCCTTGTTGGCAGAGGTAAAACGTGTTTTGTAGTTGGTCACCAGGTTCGCACACTTCTCAGGAGGGGTTTTGGTCCACTCCTCTTTACAGATCCTCTCTAAATCCTTAAGGTTTCTTGGCTGTCATTTGGCAACTCTAAGTTTCAGCTCCCTTCACGGATTTTCTATTGAGGTCTGGAGACTGGCTTGACCACTCCATGACACTAATGTGCTTCTTCTTGAGCCATTCCTTTGTTGCCTTGGCGGTATGTTTCGGCTCATTGTTCATCATGCTGGAGGACCCATCCATGACCCATCTTCACTGTTCTGGCTGAGGAAAGGAGGTTCTCGTCTAAGTTTTTTCAGTATATGGCTCCTTCATTTGCCCTTCAATGTGGTGAAGTCATTCTGTACCCTTAGGAGAAAAACAGCCTCAAAGCATAATGTTTCCACCTCCATGCTGGACTGTAGGGATGGTCTTGGGGTCATAGTCAGCATTTTTCTCCCTCCAAACACAGCAAGTTGAGTTAATGCCAAAGAGCTCAATTTTGATGTCATCTGACCAAAACACTTTCTCCAAAGCTTTCTTTGAATCAAATAGATGTTCAATGGCAAAGTTTAAACGGACCTGTACATGTGCCTTGGTGAGCAGGGGGATTGATGCTTTTGTATTTGTTCCATTTCCGAATAATCGTCTTCTTATGTCACCTTCTCACCAAGCTTGATGGTCTTGTAGCCCATTCCAGCCTTGTGCAAATCTACAATCTTGAGTCTGACATCCTTTGACAGCTCTTTGGGTCTTGCACATGGTGGTGGGAGAGGTTGGAACGAAAGATACAGATTGTGTGGACAGGTGTCTTATACACCTAATAACATTAGGAGTAACTTCTTAAAGTGGCAGGACTAATTTGTGTCTACATGGGCACATAACCAGTCTGTGGGAGCCAGAATATTCTTGTTGGTTGGTAGGGGATCAAATATGTATTTCACTAAATGTAATGCAAATTAATCTCTAACATTTATATAATGTGTTCTCCAGAGAAGATGCACTTCATTTCAGTGAAGAGGAAGGTCTGTTTTTACTGCAGTAAGTTAGATAAACGTGTGTAACATTAACGTGCATATTATTTTTATGTGCTGACAGAAAAATGATCAGGTTTAAGCTCTAGAGCTAGTTAACAGAGGTCTGCTGACAGGTACTGCCGTGTATAATGATATCCTTTAAATTCCACTTTAAGCGCTTACAGTTGTCAGTCTGTTTCTGAGGGGGCGCGATGGTAATTACGCACAGGTATTGCGAAAGACATATTACGAGGCAAGGGCGTGGCTTCTGAATATTCATTAGGTTGCGCAATTGAACGGTACACAGCTTGATTAATATTAATGAGCCTGGGATGCTGCGCGCCTTAGGAGAACTATTTCCATCGCCTGCGCAGACATGAGTTCATCCAGCAGGTCTGCGCAGGCGATGAGAGGGGCGGTGGAGAGCGTGTTCGATGCCCTCGTACAGTCATTTAAAAGGGGCGGGAATATACAAACAGTCCCGCGTGTATAAAACTCTTGGAGACGCATGAAGAGCTGTGGAGTTTGGACATTATGCGTGACATTCTGACAGAGAAGAACATGAGGAACATGCTCTCACTACTCACCGTTGTGACTGTTTATCTCGCGGTTTGGGGCGGAATCACTGCGGATGCTCAAGTTGGACCTGTGTTACAGAACTCCATCAGGCATCTGCCCGCAGCATCCAGTCCGAGTGACGCGGTGAGCGCGAGCCCGCGCGTTACCGGCACCGCGGACAGCCACGCTCCGGTACGTGATCACGGGATGCTGAAACGCACAGAGGATTTAAAAGGATTCAGTTTGAGATGATTTTTAAATTCCTTTGGGGTTTTATGACATGCATGTGCTTTTAAAGGAGCCTTTCAAATAAAGTTTTTTGTGCTGATTTCCTCTTCCACAGTCGCCGCACTGCGCCGCCGATGATGAGTGCAGACTCGGTGAGTTTTGTAACGGCTCTCGCGGAGTTTGTCTCTCGTGCCGCAGGAGGAGGAAGCGCTGCGCTCGTGACGGGATGTGCTGCGCTGGAAATCGATGCATCAATGGTACATACCAGAGATCATTTTGTGTTTTATTCATTATAGTTTGTTTGAAGATTGATTTTCCCATTCGTGTCTCTCTCTCAGGTGTGTGTCAACCTGCTGACACAGACGCCACCGGCGCGGTAGATGCCGCTCTACCGGTTGGCAACACAGATGCGCCCAATATTCCAGTCACACGTGGGCAGAACTTCACACATCCTAAAAGAACCACCAGCCTACCAAAACCACAGCAGCCACTCAAAGGTGTCAAATCTGTCTCTTCTTTTCCCCCTTTCATTTTCTTTTCCTCTCTTCTGCTTTTTATCTTGCCTATTCTACTCATTCCACCTCGTTTTGATGGCTCATTTCGTCTTTTCTCCTTTCTTTCTCATTTAGTCTATTCTTTTCTCATCTCTTATCCATTCTTTTGCTCATTCGCCTCTTCTCATCTCTATTAGGGTCACCTTTCAACTCCTGTCTTTGTGTCTCTTCTTTTCTCATCTACTCACCAATATTTTGTCTCTCATCTTTTCTCTTCTCCATATTGATCTGCCTTATGATGGACTTCTTGTCTGAACTCATCCATCTTTCTTTTGTCTTTCCATTCCTTCTCAGACTGTTCATCTGGTCTGGACTGTTCTACATATCATCTTATCCATTTTTAGTCTTCTGTTTTCTCCTCTCATCCATCTTTTTTTCAATTGAAATAAAATACCCAACCTGCTTTGTTACACGTTTCAACTTGTCTTATCTAGTTTATTTATTTCTGTTGTGGTCTCATCTCTTCTTACATTCACAAGTCTGATTTCAAAACTTCCATTTCTTCTAACATGCTTGATATCACACAAATCTGGAGGCGTGAACACTAATGTGATTTATAATCTGTCAGGTGGCGAGGGCGAGACATGTCTCAGATCTTCAGACTGCTTGGAAGGGCTCTGCTGTGCTAGACACTTCTGGTCCCGGATCTGCAAGCCAGTGCTGATGGAGGGGCAGGTGTGCACGCGCCACCGGCGGAAAGGAGCTCACAGTCTGGAGATCTTCCAGCGCTGCGACTGCGGCTCTGGCCTGACCTGCCGAGGCCAGAGAGAGAAACCCGGAGCAGAAAGCCGAAACCTCCACACCTGCCAGCTGCGCTGACCCCACAGAACCGCTCTCTGCTCTACA